>NC_088306.1:30096153-30202594 GCF_032854445.1 Liolophura sinensis
CAGTTTATTGAAATAATACAGCTTCTTAGACCGTGACCGGAGGCGAAATCCACTTGATTCTCCCTCCGGCCATTTTCTTTGTTTCGGATGTTGAAAACGGGTGTTTGTTGTTCGCTTACCACACCGGTTAACTCATTGAACCCTAGTGGCTTCGCCCATTAGCCTTGCCTTAAATCAACCGAATCAATGCAGAAGTTGTTTTTGTTTCCATGAATTTAGATCTTTTCGGTGAGCGACACTCTTCACATTAGATGCTCTCCCACCGCTTTTAGAGAGAAAGAAAAAAATACGTTTTATAATCGCTCAAAAAAAAAAAAAAAACAAAAAAAAAAAAAAACAAACAGGCAGGTGCTTTGAATCACGTGACACATGAAAAGATTCTCATGACGAAGTCTCTGCCCCGGAATAGCCTTAGTGTATTATGGCTCTCAAGTCAACTGTAGACTTTCTAAGAAAAGCACCAAGAATTTTGAAAGAACACATCTGTGTAGCCGTCTCAATGCTCAAAGGTAGTGAAAGCAGTGGGAATTTGGGCATTTGACATTGAAAAGAAATGTGATGTACTGTGTGTTTTACCAAACGTCCATATTACCAAGGGGATGCTTACAAAGGTATATGGTTAAAAGTGACCTTTTCTTACGTGTGACTACTTGCAAATTATTACATTGTTCTCGATGCATCAGTTTCACTCCCTATACTGTTGTCTTTTCTGTTATGTTTTTTTGATATTTTCTCCAAGTGAGTCATTTAATACAAAGCTTGCACGACTGATATATTCTTCACTAGTCTTGTAAACAGGAAAAATGTTACAGACTTGCCCCGTTTCTGGGTAGAGAGAGTTAGTGAGTGAGATGGAATATAACGTCGTACTTAATTTTTCAGTCATATGACGAAGAAGGAATCCTTAGTGTGCATGTAATGTGCCTCCATGTTGCAGGACGGATTTCCACCGCTCTTTTATCTAGTGCTGCTTCACTGAGACGCCTTACCAGAGCCAAGTAAGCAGCCCCGCCCGAGCCATTATACTGATACGGCTCAACCGCCAAGCGAGGAAGTTACAACTTCATCTCTTTAAGCCTTTGGTGTGGCTCGACCCAGGATTGACCCTGGATCTACCGCTCCCGACCTTTCCGGGTAGATATTACGCCAGTATACCCATTCATGTGTTGTCCATTGTACGTCCATTTGCATAGCAATAATTTATTTGCCTATATAATCGATGTGTTCATTTAGCATTCAAACGGGGCAATAAAGATATCCGTCAGCTAAACGCTCTCAATCTTTTTCCCCGATTAGAAAATTACTGAGCTTTAACACGACTGAAATATAAACAAGCGCTTGTTACAAACGGACGGATAACGAATTTTCAAAAACTGAAACAGGGTAAACACGTCTCTTACATGGATTAGTTTATTTGGTCCATATCTGGCTTTATCATCGTCGTGCCTTTTCTTTGATATGTTGATTTCTACTAAGGACACAGGGAATGGTGTGATATAAAAACAGGTGTGGCATCTGATGGCAAACTGTTGTTTTTCTTACCCCTGGACAGGGAACCTCTGTTAACCAGTGTGTGAACGGCAATATTATTGAGCTGTGGCCTCTGTCCTGGGCACACAGTCAGATGCGTGTGCGACGAGGACACTTCGATCTCACTGCTCTACACCACTGTCCTGTCTGAAAATGACTAAACTACAAGTCGGTGCTAGTAAACTGTGAAGAAGGTGTACATTATAAGGGTAAAGTTTACCGATATTTGATTAAGAGCCGGTGTCCCAAGAACTGAATGCCTTGTGTGTGATATAATTTACATTGTCAATAAATAAATATATATGGCCAATGAAATTCTACATAAAATGCACGTTGAAACAAAGGTCTGTGTGAGCGGCGAGTGGTTAATAAGCAAATCTAATTAATCCTAGTGAGTCTATGTGTGTTCGGAGCGCTACATAACGACGTTAGGAAACTCAGTGAAGTCGCTAGTTGTGAAGGTCAATCATGTATGACGTTGGTCTGAAAAACTTTTTCTCAGGGACTAAACAAGCTCAAAACTAAGAAATTAAGGGAAAACCCTTGACATTTAAACCCGTTACACCGTAGATATGTTCTTTGTGTGGCACTTTGAGCGTTTTATTAACAAATAATCCAACTTAATGTGTCTAATCACGTTTGGTAACAAATGGTCATGCTTATTTGGTCTAATCACGTTTAGTACACATGTTGTGAGGCAATTACCGGAATAAAGCAGTTGATAAGTAGAATGTAAATTTTTTCTTATAATTCACAGAAAGGGCATTGATTAGTTTCAAACCTGGTAAAAAGTGTAGTGAAGATATGGACAATTATATCTTTCATGATCACATTCAAACTGTTTATGCTAGAAAACTACGTTTGCAAAAAAGGAGTTTTAACATCTGGACCTTTGTTTGTTTGCTACTTTTGAACGTCCTTTGTCGAATAAGAAGAATAAATGACTGATGTTTAACACAATGTTGACTGTATTTTAAACAGGGCGTGGAGCTCTTGATCCGAGAATTAATGTGTCTTATTGTTGATGACAAAGTTAGAGACAAATGGTGTAAATGCAATTTTGTTTTCTTTTAGACGCAGTTAAAACATAAAAACATGATTTCGCACAACACTGGAAACTGTGTATCAAATGATTTTATTCATTATGAAGGTGTATTACAAACCAGAAAAGTTTACATAATTAAGCAAACTTATTTATGATGTAACTCACTCATGGATGAGAAATCATTTTCGTTTCTAAATCCACAAAAAGCCCTAGATAACTAGCATCCTTACTAAAAGTACATACTGAGCACTATTAAACGTGTCAACCGTAATATCTTAAAGCACTCATTGTAAAGGGGTTATTCCAGGTTATTCCAATGTCATTGAACACATTTTCTGATTGATTCCAGGTTATTCCAATGCCTTTGAACACACGTTCGGAATGATTCCAGGTTATTCCAATGCCATTGAACACACTTTCGGAATGATTCCAGGTTATTCCAATCCCACTGAACACACTTCCTGAATGAAGATGAAAACGATAAGAGTTTCTAAATGTGGCTAAATTACGTAAAAATCTGAGATTGCTATGAAGCTTCATGCCCACTGTATCAATTAATAAAGTTCAGACTACATGATTTGCCTCGCATCCCGAACATGCCAACTCAATGAGCGTAATAGGTACAAAACAATACTACAGTATCTATTATAGAACGAATAGTATAAAAACTCGGATAGCGCTTCACCTTGGAAATCTAATTTGGACACCCATTTGTCCACATATGCGGCATATTGATTTTCACACATCTTTATTAAGTGCATCTATGTTTTATAAGCAGATCCGGATGAAAAATGTCGCACAAAATCATTCCTGTTTTTGTCTGCAGGTAAGGTACTAACCCTACACAGACGGCTTTCAGATAGGTTTGTCCTTTTAGCAAAAATAAATGATGAAATCTCTGATGTGTTTTCATCGCCATCATTGCGTATGACTACCCAGTATAACACCCACAATGTTTATTAATTGCTCCACCGATAACGTATACTAGTGGAAAGCAACAGATCGCACCTAAAACACCACATGAGCGGGTGTATTACCGAACAGGTACGAATGTTTGCCACTTAATTGGCAAAGGTTATTGTTTTACAGCGGACATTCCGGTTTCTTCCGCTTGATCGGCATCTTGTAAGCGGTCGTTTCTGGTATATGACGACAAACACCAATGATAAGTCTTTCATATTCGAAAGTCTAATAAATCATAATAAAGATTTGTTTCAAACGGCGAAAGTTTATATATAAATAAACAAGATATAACTAAACAGCGGTGTTTTATAAAAGATTAATTAGCTTGGGGTAAGATTCGCAAACCTTTAAGCCGCCATTTTTACGCTATAGTCTTTGGAATCTTACAATGACGATATTTGCGGTATTTCCATGACTTTACTCTGGTGGTTTGTCTTAATGTTGTTTTGGAAATTTGTCTTAAACAATTTTACAGACATTTAACGACGAAGGAATACATGTAATGCACCTCCTTGTTGTAGGGCGAATTTTCACCGCTCTTCAGGTGCTGTTTCACTGAGCGAGGAATCTAAAACTTCCTCTTTTAAGGTCATAAGTGTGACCTGACCCAGGAATGACCCTGGATCTACTGCACCCGAAGCGGACGCTCTATCAACTGAGCCATCGTGGCCGCTCGTCAATATTGGTTGACGGCTCTTAAAATAATATTTGGTCTGACTGATTACAGTGTTTCTAGTGGGTTGTTTATGTATCCGGTTTTTTTTAGCATATTCTACCCATAAGCCAATGCACCGTCGTGTAGGTATTTTCTCAGAAATATATTTCTGACATTATCGTAAATAACAAAGCTTATTCTCATTTATAAGAAAATGGTGGATTATTGAGAACTTAATTTTCCATTTTTAATGGCTTTAGAATACAATTAAAAACTTTCAAAACCGATATATTGGGCCTATAATTGGTTTATATGTGCATCTGCACCACTGTCCTGTCTGAAACAGGCTGAACTACAGTTCGGTGCGAGTAAACGGTGAAGAATTACATACATTTTTATTAGAGTTATTTGACTAAGAGCCTGTGACACAAAAAATGAATTCACTGTGTCTGATATAATTTATATTGTCGCTACTTCTACATAAAATGCATCAGTAAGGCGAAGTTGTGTAGAAACGGTAAGTGGTAAATCAATCAATTAAATGAATCACAGTGATTAGGAAACTTGATGACGTGGGTAGTGGTAATGGTCGAAGACCAATCACGTTGCCATAACAAATTTTTGCAAAATGAATTCAAACGTATTCAAACATTTAGGTGAAATCCCTGGTCATTTAACCCCGTGACGTCGTAGATTCTTTATTTCTGGGCTGCTGTGCGTTTTAGTAAGAAGTAATCTGGCTTAACCGTTCTCCAATCACGTTTAGTACACAGGTTGCGAGGTATTTACCGAAAAGGTGTGTTTATTCTATACTGATCTTTTCATTGATGTGCCCGACTCATAGAAACGGTATTGAACAGTGTCAAGCCTGGTAAAAGTACAGTGGAGATATAAGGAATTAGTTCTTTGTGACGATAAAGTTTAAACGGTTTGTGCCCAAAACCTACATATGAAAAAAAGTCTTAACCTCTGGACCTTTGATCGCATAATACTCCAAGTTGTCGTTCACCGAGTGCAAAGAATCAATGAATGGCTGTTGTTTGGCGCCTTATTTACAGTATTTCAGTCATATCTTGGCACTCTGAATCCGAGGATAAAATTGTCATATTCTTCATTACGAAGACAAATGGCCTAAATGCAATTTTAATTTGTTTTTTAAGCCGTTAAAAAACATTACGTCAAAAAAACCCCCCAAAACAACAAAAACAGCAACAACAACAAAACAAACAAACAAAAAACATGACAATAATTATTGTTCATAAATGCGCGAAGAATCCTGCATAGAAGACATATTTAACGTTCCTACTAAAAGTACACATTGGCCACTTATCTAACGTGCAAACCGTGATCTCTTCAAGGCCTCTTTTTTCATAGGTTATTCCAGATTATTCTAATGCCATAAAACTTACTTTCTGAATGAAGATGAAAACGATCAAAGCTTTTATGTGTGGCTAAACTATTTTAGAACCTGAGATTCCAATAAAGCTTCACGCACATTCTGTCAATTAACTTAGTTCAGACTAAATGACTCACCTGGCGAAACAAACATGCCAACTCATGGCCGTGATATGTAAAAAACGATGCTACACTATTCATTATTAAACGCATTGTAAGATAATTCGGTGACCATGTTTCACCTTGGAAATCTAACATGAATTAGTCGTGGTGGGGATCTTTACTGTATACCGGCACAGCACACGACTTGAATACTGATGTCTCTGATTCGCCTGGAACATAAGAACATTACTGAAAACTGTTGACCGCTTCTCTTTGCCTGATTCAGTGCTAAATGCGAATTTTATGTATACTTTCTTAGTTCCTTTCTTGTTTGTCTTCAACGTAGTTTTGGAAATTGGCCTTGCTATTATTGAGCAGGATCGAGCATTTTGGTTGACGGCTGAAAAACAAAGCATGTTTTTACGCTTACACTATAGTTTTCTGAAAGGTAGGCTAGTTTATAAACCTTTTTTTCACTTGACTCTATCTATTCTAATTGTTGATGGAAAAATGGTGGATTATCAAAAGTTACTAAGATGCACTTCAATGAAACGTAATCGCAATTGAAGGCCGTAGTGAAATAAAAAGGGATAATTGAGGGTGGAAACGCTAAAAATGATTTGAGTGAATGAGTGAGTGCTTGGGGTTTAACGTCGTTCTCAACAATTTTTCAGTCATATGACGACGAAGGAATCATTAGGGTGCATGTACGTGTAATGTGCCTCCATACTGCAGGACGGATTTCCACCGCTCTTTTATTTAGTGCTGCCTCACTGAGACGACTTACCAAAGGCAAGCAAGCTGCCCCGCCCAAGCCATTATACTGATACGGGTCAACCAGTGGTTGCACTATCCCCTTCATGCTGAACGCCAAGCGAGGAAGTTGCAACTTCACCTCTTTTAAAGTCTTAGGTATGACTCGATCAAGGATTGATCCTGGATCTACCGGTCCCGAAGCGGACGCTCTACCAACTGTGCTATCCGGGCCGGTAAAAATGATTTGAAGCTGACATATTTTCAGAAATTATTTTCCTATTTGTGAAGCCGTTAGAATTCAATAAAAAAAGTACAAAAGCAATAACGTATTAGGCTCACCAAAGTTTAACCATCTTTACATTTTTTTCTAATTAATTCTCGATCTGGACTATCCAGTAGGAAGGTAAGAGTGTACAATGTTATTATTATCACGTATGCGTCATACACACATGCTCTGTACATTATTATTATTATCACCTAAGCGTCACATACACATAATTTGTACATGTTATTGTTGTTGTTGATATTATTATTATTATTATTATTTTATTATTATTATCACCTAAGCGTCATACACACATGCCCTGTACATTATTATTATTATCCCCTAAGCGTCATACACACATACTCTGTACATTGTTATTTTTATCCCCTAAGCGTCACACACACATGCCCTGTACATTGTTATAAGGATCACCTAAGCGTCACACACACACATACTCTGTACATTATTATTTTTATTATCACCTAAACCTCACACACACATGTTCTGAACATTTTTATTATTATTACCTAAGCGTCATACACACATGCTTCACAAAGGCACGGACACCCTTAAGCCTATGTAAGCAGTATAATACTTAAGTGTAACCCAACCGTTAACAATGCACAATATTGTTATAGAATACTAAATATATCAGGCATAGGTGTTCGTCTTTAAATTTACAGTATGATGTTTAGAGACATTGGACAACTGGGCTTTTATAGACTGTAGCTCTGGGATCAGGTTTTACACAGATGTACATGTACGATAATTGCAGATATAGGACAATGACACAGTAAGAACGATGTTCGACAAACGTACGATAAAAAAAATGTCGTACGCCACTTTGTGAAACTGGGCCCTGGTTATCATTTCAATTGCGATGAATCCGCTATTATCTGTGCAGATTATTCGGTTCTCGGTTTTGATAAACCATATCTGGTGCATCAGTGATTGATTTTATCAATCGATATGCACACCAACGCTATACTGGGCAACAGATGGATGGCATCCTTTGGACAATGACCTGTAATGCTATTCAGGACAAGTGCTACCTTGTCCTCGTATCCTTGTCGTTGTCCTCAGTAAAGATTCTAGACTAGAGTTGTCAATCAAATGGAGAGCTAGTCGATTACTGGTCAGTAAAAGCGCTCACACATCTGCAAACCCTAAATTGATGTATTTATTTATTGATGTCCTATGGATGATTGCGGTCGTAAGCTCACATTATCATACATATATATTCAGAACAGACATTTCATCGGTGATATCTCACCGACACTAAGCCTTCAGTGGCCTTTATTAGTTAAAGTGAGTATACAATACAAAGGTATGAAAGCTTTTGGCTCAACATTAAGGTTCTATGCGTCGAAACAGACATTCATCTACCAACCGTCAACCAAATTGGAAGCTCTGGGTCAATAATCGTTTGGTCAGTTCTCAAAACAACGTTTCGCACAAAGTGCCAACCAATCATGAGAAGAGCAGCAAATCAAATAAATGAATAAATGCATGGCAGTCATCAAACAATGGAAATAAATGGTGTGTTTGTGTCTTGGGATCATGTGATCCCAGACCATAGGTCTAAAAAGACACAAACACACCATTTATTTCCATTGTTTGATGACTGCCATGCATTTATTCATTTATTTGATTTGCTGCTCTTCTCATGATTGGTTGGCACTTTGTGCGAAACGTTGTTTTGAGAACTGACCAAACGATTATTGACCCAGAGCTTCCAATTTGGTTGACGGTTGGTAGATGAATGTCTGTTTCGACGCATAGAACCTTAATGTTGAGCCAAAAGCTTTCATACCTTTGTATTGTATACTCACTTTAACTAATAAAGGCCACTGAAGGCTTAGTGTCGGTGAGATATCACCGATGAAATGTCTGTTCTGAATATATATGTATGATAATGTGAGCTTACGACCGCAATCATCCATAGGACATCAATAAATAAATACATCAATTTATTACATCCATGGTTAATTCAAAAAGTGCCCTTGGAGCAAACGTATACCACTCATGTTTCAAACATCACTGTACACGTAAAAGAACGGATAAATCCTGGAGAACACATATTCCCAAGGATATGATTGGATAACATTAATACATGGACTTGTGTCCATGTAAAAGGATGGCGTCGTATTGCTCTACAGGTATACCGACGAACGTAGTGCAGGGTTTGCTATTACGTACGTTAATAATAAAACTAATTAATCTGGGTTAAAAAATCACACAGGGAGAAATGATAACATCAGTTCAGTAGAGAGTACTAAATTATTAAAAGGAAAAAACAGCCTTTACTCGGGGCTCTACTACAGGTAACCGGGCAGGTGGGAAAAGGTGGGAAAGAGGATCTACCTTTTATTTAAGATAAAAGACGGACCCTGCACTGATGAATAGCATGGTGATGGGGGACAGTCCCAGAGGGTTGTGTGGAATTCAAGGTGTGTTCATATACCTCCGTAAACCAAGCCTTCAGGACACATCACTTGTTATTACTGCCCCAGCTGTGCACCAATAAACCGATGAAACACGCAGTAAAGCAATCAATCAAATCAATCTGGACATCAAACAACCAAGCAATTAATCGTTGTATCATACCATCGATCAAATCATCGATCGATCGATTACACTACCTATTATTCAATAATCATGATGTTTCTATGTGGCTTTTTGTCTTGTCATAATTTATAATGGGAAATGAGTCAAGACGACCAGTTAATCAAGCAACGCACGTATCAAATCTATCAATGTAATGAATTTAGATTCTGTACGTTTGCATATAATTCGTCGCCATACACTGGGCAAAATTGTTCATAAAATATGCATCACGTCTCCATATTACATATTGATGTCTGCAAACATGCAAACTTGCAATCCGTTGTTGAAATGGGCTTTTCCGATGAGTTTTTTTCCCTTTGATACACCAAAGCTGTGGTGAATTATCTGAAAGTAATCATTTTTGTAGTAACTTTCAGCAATTCTGTTTTTGAGCTCTCCTTCCAGAGAACTTTTTTGGCCAAGGGAATTTTAGGCAGATGCAGTAAGTACGTGGCTTTGTGTTACTTAGTCACAACAATAAAAAATTGTCTGCCACTCTGGTTTATAGTTGTGTCTAATCTCGCTTAATCTTGAGCAAGGTCCTGCTGTTCTCTGTGTTGAACAATAAGCTGAATGTATGAACTACTGGAACACAGGTGAAACTCAGGTACACATTTTCATCAGTAACAAGCCATGGGCTAGTCCAAGCCTGGCACAAGACTTGGATATTGCTTTAAGTCATTCCTATCAACATTATTTGCGTGAACATTGTTTCCTTTTCTCGAATCACACTTACATACTAAACATCTTTTTGGGTGGTTAGCTTTAAATCTTGCTACACGAATGTTTGTTTCGACATGTTGCTAATGTACCTGATTGAAGCGTTATAGCGATGATACCACACATAGTCCTACTGAAGCCAGACTGAAGCCAGACAAACCAGTCCTTATCCTTACCTGCCCTTAGCCTTACCAGTACTTAGCCTATCCCTATACCCTGAACACAAAGTCCGGGGCAGAACCAATATTCCATATGTCAACGCCTTAGGTAGGCGTGAGGTTCCAAACTGAAAAGCGAATCTCCGACTTCCAAGCTGAACGCTCGACCTCTCGGCCATCTAAGTTTGAAGCGTAGTCTAGTAGCACAGCTATTGTGTTTTCACTGTCATTGCTGTTTGGTTGTGTCAGTCCTCAATCAATTTATAAAAGCTCAGTATGAAAATAAAGCTTAGATTTCTCGAAATGATGAAGATCTGGATGACATGGAAACACACTGAACTGTGACGTATATAACAAAAAGACCGCAGGAAAGAGAGCAAAATCAGTGAGTGACGATGACTGTATGACGCTAGGCAAATGGTCTCATGTAGCTGTGAAATTCCACTTCTTGTGAATTTACTGCTGTGCATATGTGCTAACGATTTTTCTTTTTGTGCAAAAGAGTTTTTCTTAGAGGTTTTCTTCTGTAAATGAACAAAGCACTTCAGCAAGCGCTAGATCGGTCTGCTCCAGCACTCCAGCCTGGAAAACTTCTCCAGAAAAAAGCAAGGTATTCCGCAGTCAAGTCAATACCTGTGTTAAATACCTGTCTGCCCATGTTGACTGTGCTCTACAAGGACGGAATTCAACAGTTTTCCTAAACAATACAGCTTCTTATATCCGTGACGCGGGGTCGAAACTTACTTGATTCCTGCTCCGGCTATGTTCTTGATCCAGGTTTTGAATGCAGGTGTTTTTTGTTGTTTCCACACCGGTTAATTCAGTGAGCTCAAGTGACTTCACCCTTAAGAACAGTTTGAAATCAATGAAGAATCTATGCATCGAAACAGACATTCATATACCAGGTCTACAAAGGCAAGGCTAATTCCCCAAAACGACGTATAACACAAACCGCCAAAGAACTAAAAAAGTACGAAAATAGGCCGGAATCATGTGGTTGGAAAGACGCAAGGTATGTTCTAGGCGACTGAGTGAAATCAGTATTCAAATCGTGTACAATGCTAGAATATAAGTTAAAACAAACGATAACAAAACATGTATCGGAGGTGGGCTTTGATTGCAACTGTTGATATATCCAACGTGTAGATCTAATTCAACACGATAAATAAACAGACCCTAACCCCGGGTTAAGCGGAATTAGACACAACATGTCCATATTTGCTTAGAGATTCTCAATGAACAATGAACAGCACTCGTCACATCGGATGCTCCGCCGTTCGCGTTGAAAGAAAAAGAAAACATACGTTTTCTATATGCTCAAAAAATCAGAAGCAGGCGGCGTCCCTTGAATTACGTCACACGTGAAACGATTCATATTTTATAGGAAAATCACCTGTATGGACGTGTGAATGCTTGAACGTGTTAAATTGTCTTGAAGTGCTTTCGTAATGCAGAGAATATTGCCATAACTTGACTAGAGAAAAAATGTTATATACTCTAGGTTTGCCAGTTTCAAGCTCTGTTTCTGTTTATATTGGAACAGTGTTCGCAGAATCAAAAATTCGTATTATCAAGGGAATGCGTAATAAGTTTATAAGACTGCGATGCAAATTTTATCAATGAAACTGATTTTTATTTTTATGTATTTTACTAAATGTCACGAAGTTTACGTGTATACATATCACAAACAGGACTTTATATAGATGGTTATGTGTCACGTAATTCTAAACAAGTTACGTCCAATAAATTGCAATTAACATCATGTTTTTTTTTACCTTTGCTGAAGCAAATGTGCTGGTGGATTTGTACCTACAAATCTACTACAAACGAAAGTTATCATTTATGGGATCTTTCAAGGTTCTTTGAGTTGTTTGCATTTCTCATTAATAACACTGATGTGCAACTCGGGGCGATCATATGTCAACAGTGTAGAGGTATTCCGATGGGTACAAATTATATCCCCGTTTTGGCCGATCTATACATGTTCTCATATGAATACGAATATATACAGAACCTATTAAGGAGTAATTCTCACAAGCTATAGCAAAAAGGCTGTGAAAGATATTTACCCAATCTTCGCTTGATTTAACGAAAAGTACAGACTTTCTAGATGGTACAGCTTATCTGGGCCCATATTTGTTCAAAGGCCAAAACGGTGTTTTCTCTCAGATACTTTACGACAAGGGGTGTAGCTTTAATTTTGATATTGTAAATTATCAATGTTTTGATAGCAATATACTGAAGGATCCTGAATATTTCGCCTTGTAACATTTGTGAGATGGTGTGTGTTGATTTCAATCAACGTCACAAGTTATCACTGCTAAAACTAGTGGGTCAATGTTGTTCCGTCAAAAACGCCTTCATTCTAAATTTCTTACGACAATGAGTATATGTATAATTCTTTTGTACGTAAATATAGACAGAGTGTCTGGAATCTGTGGCGCCTTTTCTGATGATTCCTTATTCCGCTTAACCAGAGACTACTGTTGAAAATTGTTGAAAACTGTTGACTGCTTCGCTTTGCATGATTCCCTTCTATTTTCGTACTTTATGTACTTCTTACTTCTTTGGTGGTTTGTGTTATACTTCGTTTTGGGAATTAGCCTTGCGATTATTGACCAAGAATGTTCCTGTTGGTTGACGGCTGGTGTGCGAATGCCCGTTTTGCGATCATTTTGCCAACGATTACACTGTCCTCGATGCTCTATTTTCACTCTCTAAAGTGTTGTCATTTGTATTATTATGTTTTTCTGATGTTTACCGAGAGAAAAACTTGCACGACTTACATATTCTTCACAAGTCTTGTAAACAAGAAAAATGTTAAAGATTTGTCATCTGTGGGCTAGATATTACGCCAGTATATCCAGTCATGTGGCTCCTTACTGTTCTTGTCATCTGTGGTCGACATATTACGCCAGTATATCCAGTCATTTGGTTCCTCACTGTTCTTGTCATCTGTGGTCTGGATATTACGCCAGTGTATCCAGTCATTTGGTTCCTCACTGTTCTTGTCATCTGTGGTCTGGATATTACGCCAGTGTATCCACGCTGTTTCTGTACGTCCGTTTGCATAGAAATAATGTTTTTCTTGATGGTTTTCCTCCAATTACAAAGATACTAAACCTTATTTTAGTTACAAATAGAATGATAATTTATTCGCCTTACATCGATTAGCTCACTTGGTCCACGACTGGCTTCATCTTCATGCCTCAAGGACATCTTTGATATGTACCTACCAAAGACACAGGTAATGGCCTGTTTGGCGCACTTAAAATTTCATAGTCTTTCTTGAAGGTTGTATTGTCGGCATATTTAACGTTTCCTAGACATTTCATTATTGGCTATTGTGTGAGATGCAAATACTTGCCCTGTTTACCCCTGGGCAGGGAATCTCTGTAAACTAATGTGTGAATAACCATGCTATTGAGCTGTGTACTACGCACACAGTGAGATACGTGTGCGATGTGGACAATTGGACCTCTCTAATCTACACCATTGTCCTGTCTGAAACTGACCAAACTACAAGTCGGTGTGAGTAAACGGTAAAGAAAGCGTACATCGCCAGAGTAAAGTTTACCGTTATTTGATTAACAGTCAGTGACGCAAGAAAATATAATATACGTGATAAAATACATTATATCGTGACTAGATACATATGCATTGCCATTGAACTTCTACGTAAATTGCGCGATTAAGCGAACTTGTAAATATGTAAAACCAGTAAGCCACAGTGAGTTTATGTGTGTACGTAGCGCCACTTAACGCTAACTCGATGAAGTGGTTGGTAGTAGATGCTTAAGACTTATCACGATGCCATATCACCGGCTAAAGCAATTCAAACGCAAGAACCAAAATGAAATTCCTTATCATTTAAACACGTCATGTCTTAGGGTGGTTGTGTTTTGGTAACTAGAAATCCAGGTTAATTTGTAGTCAAACACATTTAGTGTACATGTCGGGAAGTAATTACAGGAATAAAGCACATCCGTCCTTCTCTGAATACAGAGAATAAATGCAAGGTTCTTGTTTAACGCTATATTTCCTGTATTTCAGTCATTTCCTGGTGCTCTTGATCGGCGAATTAACGTGTTGTATTCGTGGTTACGAAATTAAAGACAGATGATCTAAATCGAGTTTTGTTCTCTTTTCTAAGCAATCGCAAAAAACCCATGAAAACATGAAGAAAACAAGACAATACTAAATTATCATTATTGCACACAACACTGAAAACTATACTTAGAACTGTATTAGTCATTATAAAGTTTCATTACAAACTATGAACGTATACATAAATAAGCGAGGTATAACTCACGGGTCGCATGAGAAATAATTTTCGTCCATACATCCACAAAAAGTCCTCCACCAGAAGCCATGACTCACGGGTTGGATGAGAAATAATTTTTGTGTATAAATCTAGAACGAGGCCCGCATAAGAGACGGGCCTAATCGTAATCGTAAATAACAAAACTATTCTCATTCTTTATTATCGAGACGTAAAGGAGGAATGATTGTGAAATGGAACGGGATATTTTATAATGGGTGAAGAGTTGGGGAGGGTAGGGGAGGGGAAAGGCAGGGGAGCGGAGGGGAAAGGCAGGGAAGGGGAGGGGAACGGCAGGGGAGAGGAGGGGAAAGGCAGGGGAGAGGAGGGGAAAAGCAGAGGAGAGGAGGGAAAAGGCAGGGAAGGGGAGGGGAAAGGTAGGGAAGGGGAGGGCAAAGGCAGGGGAGAGGAGGGGAAGGCAGGGGAGAGGAGGGGAAAGGCAGGGGAGAGGAGGGGAAAGGCAGGGGAGAGGGGGGGAAAGGCAGGGGAGAGGATGGGAAAAGCCCGGGAGAGGAGGGGAAAGGCAGAGGAGAGGAGGGAAAAGGCAGGGGGGGGGGGGGGGGGAAAGGCAGAGGAGAGGAGGGGAAAGGCAGGGGGAGGAGTAAAGCAGAAGTAAATGTGAAGCTCATTTATTTTCAGAAGTCAATTATTCTATTTTAAGGTCATTACAATTCAACCAAAAAGACGTACAAAAACGATAATACATTAGGCTCATTATAGTTTAACCGGAGCATCTTTATTTCGTTTGTCCCCAACGCATCGGGGCAGTATAATACTTTCTTGTAAACCAACCACTAACCATGTATACCGTGTATTGTTAAACCTTGATATAGATCAGACTAAGGTTTTGATCTGTAAATTCATAGCATGATGTCTATAGACTTTGGACATCTGGACACGTGTAGGCTGTAGCGTTCATTGCATTTCAATTGCAGTTAATCCGTTATTACCAGTGCAGATTACACGATTCTCCGTTTTGAATGACGACTTGATAAACCATACCTGGTGGATCATTGATTGACTTTATTAATCGATCTGTACACCAACGCCCTACTGGGCGACAGTAGGGTGGCATCATTTGAACATCGACCCATAATGGTCATCTATTTAGGACACTGACAAGTGTGACCTTGTCCTCGTATCATTGTCTTTGTCCTCAGAAGACATCTAGGCTAGGTTGGTCAATCAAATCGAGAGTCGTACTCGATTATTCGTCAGTCACACCTGGT
Source organism: Liolophura sinensis (assembly GCF_032854445.1). Lineage (NCBI taxonomy): Eukaryota > Metazoa > Mollusca > Polyplacophora > Chitonida > Chitonidae > Liolophura > Liolophura sinensis. The sequence goes on from NC_088306.1 coordinate 30,111,900, forward strand.
TAGAAAACCTGTCATCATATTAAAGCTCGTGGAGTTTGGGTTCTGGTTTTATCGATCCATGTCCTACTGACCAACACCTGGTTGATACAAAATCAGCGGAATGAAAAAGAAAAAAGGCTTAATGAACAATAATATACGTTATGTTACAAACACGAATAGAATCTGGTACGTGTACAAATCTGTCACAAAGAAGGCGAAAGAACTTCCTTGGCTGACAACGTCTTTCTACGGCTTTGTTGTTGCTACATATATATATATATATATATATGCTGGTCTTTAAGTGAAAAGTAAAAAGAATTGTTTTAGCTGGTGAATCTTTTACGTGACTTTCGTCGAAAGTGACTGATGATGTATTTCAGTTAAATTTTAAAAGACACAAATCTGCCAGTTACATGTAGGTCGATCACTGGATTACTGCCATGCATCTATTTATTTATCTGAATGGATTTTTACGCCATATTCCTGAATACATCACTTGTAGGGCGGCAGCCATCATTACGGTGAGAGGAAGAGCCCGATAAAAAGACAAGTTATCATCAATTTGCTGTCAGATCTTCCCACGGACAGCTTGAGAGGAAGGAACAAGTAGCTGGACTTAAACTCACAGTGACTGTATTTGTGAGAGGCTAAGTCACAGTGCCTGGTGAGCGCGCTAACAACAAGGCTGTCTATGTCCCACACCTCCATGGTCCAAATACATTTGATTCTTTAAAGGTGATGACCTTTTTAACGCACATTCAAACCGTATCCTTGAACCTTCTAATGTTCGCCTATTTAACGTTGCCTGGAAATTTCAGCAATGGCTGTTGTTTGAGATTTAAACAGATGAGGCATATGATGGCGAATTTTGCTTTTCCTCTTGGGCGGGAAACTCTGCTTTCCAGAGTATATCAGTGTGTAAATGATTATGTTATTGAGCCGTGTCTTCCGCACACAGCGCGTGCTATGTGGACAGTTGCATCTGTCTGATCCACAGCATTGGCCTGTTTCAAATTTACCAAACTACAAGTCGGTGTGAGTAGACTTTAGCGTTATTTGATAAATAGGCAGGGTGATAAATTTGTTATTAAATAAATATGCGTGGCCGTTGAGCGTGTATAAAATTAATTTTTATAGGACAAAAATTAGTAATCTAATTAACGAAATTATTAAACCTTATAATAGTGTTTACTTATTTATTTATTTGATTGGTGTTTTACTTTACTGAGTGCTATTTTACTTATATGATGTCGGCCAGCATTATGGTTGCAAGAAACCGCGCAGAGCCCAGGAGTATCCCATAACCATCCGCAGGTTGCTGGAGGACCTTCCCACTTACAGTCGGAGAGGAAGTCAGCATGAGCTAGACTTAAAACTCACAGCGACTGCATTGATTAGAGGCTTCTGGCTCGTTGTGCTGGCGTGCTAACCCCCTAGGAAACGGAGGCCGTAGTTCTTGTTCGCAACAGTTTAACACATACCACTGTAAACAGTTTCACAAATGCCATTTGTATTTGAAACCGATAGGTTCTACAATCTTCATTATTGTGACATGTACATTTTAGCAAGAAATAATATTGCTCTATCAGTGCCCAATCAGGTTAAACAAATGACAGCGAAATAAGGTATACTCGCCAATACTGTATTTATCGTATTCTAAGAAATATGAGTAAATGCGTTTCACCTTGGAAGTCTAATGATATGATAAGTGGTGTGTAGAAAACTTCTGAGCTATCCATCATTGAAGGTATTGTAAGAAAACTCGGTGGATGTGTTTCACCTTGGAGATCTAATGGGAAGATCCGTTTGTTGACACAGACGGCACATTGATTTACACACGTCTTCATTTATTAGGTCCATCTATATGATGTAATCACATTCTGCTGTAAATCTTGCACAAGATCAACCTTTTTTAGGAAAAGGGTGGAGGGGTGGGGGTGGGGGCGGCAAACATTCACTCAGAACTTCCAATTATCGCTCCAAAAGCACTCTTATTTTGCTTTTCATGTCGTACAAAGATGGCATGTCTAATGCATGATAGTTTTTGCCTGTTTGCACGTCCAACGGGCCAAAGTACACTTATAGAATGGTACCATATAGACTGGTACGAATTCCTAAACGTTAACACTAAGTCTATAAAAGTGTAAGCTTTGATATAAAAAAACTTATTTTACGGGCAAAAGAATGTGGAAGTGTAAAAATTTAGTGGAGTGGTCATCACTGCAGTGACTGGATGCATTAAATGACAAGGGACACCATTGTTCCCATCCATTTATAATGTTACCAAAGTGACACAGAACACCATTGTGTCCCATCCATTGATACCGTTAGTCAGGCGACACAGGACAGCATTGTGTCCCATCCATTGATACCGTTAGCCAGGCGATCTTACAAACAGGCTTAATGGACCAGCATGCTATAATATTGATGCGCTCTCCGAATTATGAAATTTTGTCTCTAAACTGTCTATTCTTAAATAAAATATCTCAATACACTTTGGGCAACTGGACTTTGTAGGTTTATCTAGCTCTGATCGCATTTCAGTGAGTCCACAAACGTTATAATCCGTTTAGATTCCTCATTTCTCAGCTTCATGCGACGAACAGACAAACCCTACCTGGCGCATCACCTACCTAATGTTATTAATCGATATGTAGGCCTATGCATGCACGTCCTACTGATACATAGCGTCCACTGGATTTTGTCTGTCCATTGACCTGATGATGATATATTTAGAACAGCTGTAATTGTTTCCTGGTCTTTTCGCGATTCAGACACCGTTGTCACCGGTGTAGTCCATGGCAAATCTGTAGGTTAAGCAATCAGAATGATTTGTGTGGTCCATTGTTTGTGAGGAAAAGAGGCATCTGTTATAATGCGTAGCATCGTATTAAAGCACACGCGGTTTTAATTCTGCTGTTCTCTGTCTATACCTTACTGGCCGACACGTCCATGGGTGGTAGAAAACAACGCAAAGAAGTACAGTAACCACTAATGCCTAAGAATCCATAATATTTTATCAACATTGTGCCTGTACAAACCTAATTGTAAGATACGGCCTGGGTACATAGCGAGAAGTACAAAGGCGGTAATATCTGACAAGCGGTATACGTAGCATGCATTTATACATGACAAGTATGTATGACAGTTTTTGCTGCTCTAAATCCATGGTATAAACCATTATACTATCTTCCGAAACAATGCTAAACTGCTATGTTACAAAATATAACAGTAAAATGACATTTCATGGACATAGTTAAGGAAAGTATTCTCAATACACAAACTATGTTGTTATATCAACGAAAATGAAAGACTGTCGATAACATTAATGTACTAACAATTTCTAGTGAATGTTATTCGGAATCGGCCTTGGTTATACTGACATATCTAGAGGCTTAAATTTGTTTACTGGCCACATTTTACCAAACTGCACCTGAATTAGCGATTACTGATTTCGAACACGCGACCTCAGCGGTTAAGGGAACGATTGTCTGACACATGAGAGAAATTTTAGGTGAGTTAGCCAGCCATAGGCCTCAGGTACATAAATGTAACATGGGTAAAGCTGAATCTAGACAATTCAGAAAAAAAAAAGTTATTAAAAAGTGAAATTATCAAGAACAACTACAACGCCGTTCGCCTGTGCTTCTGCTCGTGATAAGAACTGTCCTGAATCCTTGGATGCTACAAACTCATGAAAACATTAAATGTTATTGATTTTTCACATTTACCACTGACAGGTTCAAATAAATGCTAAACCGTTGTCGAATAATCCTTCATCTGCATGGGACAATTGGGCCACTCTTCATTGCCGCCTGCATGCCGTCAATCCGATTTAATTAGTTGTGAGGGTTTGTTTCCTTTGTGAATACGGAAAGTAGATTCCCTGTTATCACCGTGAAACACACCACTTGTCTCAACTCTACATGCCCACGTTTGAATAGAGGCTCAGATGGAGTCGGATTTCCTTGCAGGTAATCTGACAGAGATACCACACAGTGTGAAATGCCTACATCGATAAGGGGAAAGTTTAATTGAAAGTTTCTGCAGTCTGCTAATCAAATTTAGCATTGTGTATTATTTGCATTCTCGTTTCTCTCCGCATTTATGTTCCTGCCCCTCCTCCTCCAGCCCTCCCCCTCCTCCTCCATCTACTCCTCCCATAAACTCCGGTTGCAAATTCTGTTTACGATTATCATGAGGTAACAGTACCACACCCACAAACAATGATGTCAGCCGTGAGAGGAATTTAGAGAAAGGAATTACATGGGTAGCACCTTCATATAACTGAAGAAAGAGGAAAGCGTCTTCAGATATCTCATTGAAAATTACATTTCAAATTACCATAACTTAAATTCCAGAGTTTTACGAGCAAAGAAATTACGTAACTGATTTTGTTTGACGCCCTAGGAGCCTCCTTGGCTCAGTTGGTTAGCGTGCTAGCGCAGCGTAATGACCCAGGAGTCTCTCACCAATGCGGTCGCTGTGAGTTCAAGTCCAGCTCATGCTGGCTTCCTCTCCGGCCGTACGTGGGAAGGTCTGTCACCAACCTGCGGATGGTCGTGGGTTTCCCCCGGGCTCTGCCCGGTTTCCGCCCACCACCGTCGTATGTGAAATATTCTTGAGTACGGGGTAAAACATCAATCAAATAATAAATAAATAAATTGTTTGACGCCCTACCCGTCATTTTTCAATTGATAAGACACGGTGGTTCCCTTTACAGGGAAAGCAAACCGGACAGAGATATGAGAAACCTGAAACAGTCCTGGAAAACCAGACAGAGATATGGAAGACCAAGCAGAGACGCAAGAAACCAAGCAGAGTGCCCCTAAACCAAACGGAGCCGTGAGGAACCATGCAGGCCCGTGAGAAACCAGAGCCTGGAAAACGAGACAGAGCAGTAAAAAAACAAACAAAGCCCTGGAAATCTGACAGAGCTCTGCGAAATCAGACAGAGCGGCAAAAAACAGACAGAGCTCTGGAAAACCAGGTAGAGCACGGAGAAACAACAGAACGCGAAAACCAGCTAGAGCCGAGAGAAACAAGATAGAGTAATAGAAAAGTACAAAATAAGAGCCAGAAAATCTGGAAAAACTGATCTCGCAGTGTGTATGTCAGCGGTTTGAATCCGTCCGCTTAGAGCTTGGATCCGCCCTAATACATCGTACTGATTGAGCCCGGGGGTAAACCCACGACCATCCATGTAATATCAGAGGAAGCCAGCATGATTTAAGGGCTCTGTCCGGTTTCCACCCACCATAATGGTGGACGCCATCGTAAAAGTGAAATACTCTTGAGTACGGCGAAAAACACCAAACAAACGTGCTGTCATTTGTGATATACATGTGCATACTTGGTAGGAAAACAATGGCATTTTCCAAAACATAGTGCAGGTGTGAGTTTTATTTATGATGTTTGAAGTTCTTGGCGAATTGGTAAAAGGTGCCCAAGGTGTATAAGGTAGTGATGAGGCGGAGAGTGACGTCCCCTTGACGACATGTAATACATCGTGCAATTACTTCTGGTATAAGACAGTCCAGATTTTGAATGGCAGCCAGTGTCGAAATTTTTATCGTTGGGCAAAAGAGACACCAGTGATTATTGACAGTCATAAGAATATCTGTTGGGACTTTGAAATGATATTCACAGAAGCGCCACTGGTTTTAGAATCGAAAAGTACATGCATTACGTGATGGCCCGCACTGAGTGAAAATAATGTGCAGAATATGATGTATGTATCTGCAGTACTAATGAAGATAAGGAGCAAACTGTCATTCAAAGAAACGCCCGATAATATTAGATATGAAAACTATGCCAATCACGTGATAGCTCGCGCTAAGTGCCAATAATGTGTCGAATATGATTGGTTATTTATTTATTTGATTGGTGTTTTACGCCGTACTCAAGAATATTTCACTTATACAACGGCGGCCAGCATTATGGTGGGTGGAAACCGGGCACAGTCCGGGGGAAACCCAAGACCATCCGCAGGTTGCTGGCATACCTTTCCACGTACGACCGGAGAGTGTCGAATATGATGTGTGTAGGTGCAGTGTTAATGAAGATATATCCTATTGCATTTTTTATAACAAGTATTGACTGCTCCACTTTGAATAGCCAGCTGCTAACTGATAACTGCCAACCGCCGACTAAGATGTTTCACATCTCAATAGGTTATATTATAACTGGTCATTCACAGACTTACATGGTAGCAATTTTGGCATCCCCTAGCACTTTGGATTAAGCAGAACTGGGTGGAGAAAAATGCAGTTATGTTAATAGCAATTTATTAGACGTCACTGGCCTAGAGTTGCTCAAAATGCTATGTTGTCATAACCCTCAACAACCACACAGCTCGTGTCAGTTGTACTGTACAGTGTGTATAAAGGCCTATGGAAGATGTTAAGATCCATATTCATTTTAATTTAAGAAAGACAGAATAGACAACAAAAGCAAAACCCCGACGGTGTGATGGTTTGCACGTTGACAGGTGAAATATGGTTTCTTGTCAATTTACCTTAGGGTTCTGTTCATGTAAATGCTTAACTAGTAGCAAATCACACGCCCCTAACACCATGGTTGAAGCAGAATTATGTAAAAAAAAGTAATTATGTGATGTCAATTGCACCATGTTAGACATCACTGGTCTAACACACATCATAACAAACCTGCATTGTATTCACATTTAATACACAAACAAATCAACATACTGAAAACGGGTTATGGCAGTGTTTAAAGGCGCGTGGCGGTTCAAACACTGGAACACGGGAGGCGCGCGTTCAAAACCAATCCTGAACAGTGACTTTTTTTTAATTTACCCGTTCTCACTGATTGTGGGAATTTGGTCATACATGGTCAAGCACGCGCGAGAGGCTGTTTGCAGTCTATGGCATGGAGATCAACATTTGAGAAAATTCCTCAGTAATCTGCAAACCGTCTGTGACTTATGTTGCACATTGTTCTGTGCAAAATTCCATCCAATTACGTAAGGTTACCGAAGGTCTCGCTTGCCGGGGAGGAAATCCAGTCACAAGGCAATCAAATGCTGTCAGAACGTCTTATCACCATGCTAGTCGATTACCCAGATAACAAGCCCTTCAGCCCCCAGTGTATGTCCAAGTAATAAACGCCGTAAATTATGGAAAATGTTTTCTGCCAATCAAATTAGCTGATTACTAACTTTACCTGCCCGGACGCGTGTAAAGATCTATGAAAATGTGAGTCGGACAAATGTGCAACAAAAGTTACAAAAAAAGACATGTTCACATTGCGAGGACGGGCCGATGCGGAGACAGTCTGCCGTGAAATGAATTGTTTTCATATTATTTTGATTTCTTGATGAACTTGATGTAATTAATTAGCTTAATCAAACCGCGGCTGGAGGACCCGGGGCTAAAATATGTCGGTTAGTCTAGTCACGTTATTTATTATGTATAATGTTTGTACATGTACATGTATATACAATGTGGAGTCATTGTGAGCGCACTGGGTTAGATTAGTTTGTTTAACAAACCGGAAAAAAGGCAAAAAGCATGCATTAAATAACATGGGCTGTTCACTTTTGTACTTAACTATCGGTTACACTAATCTCCATGAGAATTTAGGTCGCTGTCAGCCGTGTTGTTAACAATAGACTTAGGAAAAAGACAACACGAGAGAATACTGAATAGGTGTACACATGTAATAATAAAATATTTGCTGAATGCTGTGGGATTTGGGCATCAGGAATTGTTAGTGCTGTAGAGGTGGGGCATTAGGGATTGTTAGTGCTGTGGGGTGGGCCATAAGGGATTTTCAGTGCTGTGGGGTGGGGCATCAGGGATTGCCAGTGCTGTGTGGGTGGGACATCAGAAATGGTCAGTGCTGTGGGGTGGGGCATCAGGAAACGTCAGTCCTATGGGGTGGGGCATCAGGAAACGTCAGTGCTGTGGGGATGGGACATCGGGAATTGTCAGTGCTGTTGGCCAGAACGTGAGGAATTGTCAGTGCCGGGGGGCTGGGACATGAGGAATTGTCAGTGCTGTGGGGTTAGAATGCTGTAGGGTGGGGCATCAGGAATTGTCAGTGTTGTGCGGTGGGACATGAGGCATTGTCAGTGCTGTGGGGTAGGAGTGAGTGAGTGCTTGGGGTTTAACGTCGTACTCAACAATTTTTCAGTCATATGACGACGAAGGAATCATTAGGGTGCATGTACGTGTAATGTGCCTCCTTGTTGCAGGACGGATTTCCACCGCTCTTTTATTTAGTGCTGCTTCACTGAGACGACTTACCGAAGGCAAGTAAGCCGCCCCGCCCGAGCCATTATACTGATACAGGCCAACCAGTCGTTGCACTATCCCCTTCATGCTGAACGCCAAGCGAGGAAGTTACAACTTCCTCTTTTAAAGTCTTAGGTGTGACTCGATCCTGGATCTACCGGTCCCGAAGCGGACGCTCTACCAACTGTGCTATCCGGGCCGGTCTGTGGGGTAGGACATGAGGCATTGTCAGTGCTGTGGGGCAGGACAGCAGGGATTGTCAGTGCTGTGTGGTGAGGTATCAAGAATTGCCAGTGCTGTGTGGTGGGGCATCAGGAATTGTCAGTGCTGTGTGGTGAGGTATCAAGAATTGTCAGTGCTGTTGGGCGGAACGTGAGGAATTGTCAGTGCTGTGGTGTGGGACATAAGAAATTGTCAGTGCTGTGGTGTGGGACATCAGAAATTGTCAGTGCTGTGGTGTGGGACACAAGGAATTGCCAGTGCTGTGGGGCAGGGCATCAGGAATTGTCAGTGCTGTGAGGTGGGGCGTAAGGAAATGTCAGTGCTGTGGGTGGGACATAAGGAATTGCCATTGCTGTTGGGTGGGACATAAGGAATTGTCAGTGCTGTGGAGTGGCACATCAGGAATTGTCAGTGCTATGGGGGTGGGGAATCACGAATTGCCAGTGCTGTGGGGCGGGGCATCAGGAATTGCCAGTCCTGTGTGGTGAGACATCAGGAATTGTCAGTGCTGTCGGGTGGGACATAAGGAATTGTCAGTGCTGTTGGGTGGGACATGATGAGTTGTCAGTGCAGTGGGGTTGGGTATCAGGAATTGTCAGTGCTGTGAGGTGAGACATAAGGAACTGTGAGTGCTGTGGGGCGGGGTATCAGGAGTTGTCAGTGCTGTGGACTGCTGTGACTGCATATTATCATGTAATTGGCTGTTCCATCAGTCACACACCCTCTTACAAAGGAGATAATCAACATGGAGCAGATTGGGAAAATATTGATTTGACAATAAAAAACAAATCATTGACCAGCTGTGATTTGTTTTATTTCGAGTACATGTATGATGTGAATGAAATAATTCAACTGTCCACATACGTTCTATTATAATGTCAGATCAGATTTTGTGTGTGAACCCATGTTAACTTATGGCTTCCTACATATCTACAATGTATCTATAGCGTTATGTGTTAAACTATTTCAGCTGATGTTTCACACCATCACTGATTACTGTCCGTGTTTTTAGCTATCAGGAAAAGGTGATGTCATGTGCACGTTAAGATTCATTTAACGATAAACATGTAGCGAACTTCGTCGTGTGATCGTCTTCGGGCTCTTACCGCCAACTAGGAGGCAGAGATAGAAAACACCGTATAAAATATTAATGGTGATTATGTGTTATGTGTTAAGATCAAAATCGTTCAGTGCAGACAAATTTTAGAATGTAGAGCGGTTGACACTTTTTGGTATTTTTCCCCATCAGGCTTTGAACATGGCTGTTATCATAAAAACAGGAAGTTCGATGGCCATATCTACGGTGCCTCAAGAACACGAGGGGTAAATGAATTTAACTTACATGTTACCTATAGGCCTCTCTTCGCTCGGCTCTGCCTTCGGCCTCCCCTCACAACGTTCGGTATAATTAAAGACGTACAGAATAGAAAGTAAAACCCGTGCATCGACGACAGCGTGTTACCTGGCAAATGTTCACTCGTTACCGGTGAAATACGAGCTCTTGTCATTTTACCTCAGTCAGGGCACCTTACACGCCTCTACATGTATCACCATGTCTTAAGCAGAATTAGGTAAAAAGCATGAAGTGAAGTTAATAGTAATTTATTAGACGTTACTGATCCAGAATAATATTTATACTTATTTATAGTATTTATCAATCCGCACCTGAGTCCATATTCCGTAGCTGGAATATTTCAGAACAGGAAAGAGCTCAGACTGTGGCTACGTCATTCTTCCGCTCTAAAAAATTAGTGTACAAATTTGAGATTTTCTAGAACGAAACATTTTAATTGTAACTGTGTTTGCATATTTGGCTTAGGTCTTAAGACGTTTGATAAATACGCGCCCTTTTCTATAATTCTTCTCACGGCTGTCACAAACTGATAATGCCCCGATGGCCTGTTACACGTTGTTTTTCTTCAGTGGTAGAATCAGCTGGAGCTTGTTCATTGAAACAGAAAGTTGTGTCCCCTTACCCACCGTTTTCTCAAACAGATACGAACTACAGGAATAAAACTCAGCATTTTGAATGTCTTAATTGTATGTAGAAGCTGGGACTATAACATGTCAGAGTCACACGAATACCAAATTTTTGTTATTCATTAGCGAAGGCTCGGTGTACTAGACGACTTGGTGTAATGGACGACTCGGTGTAATGGACGACTCGGTGTAATGGACGACTCGGTGTACTAGACGACTCGGTGTAATGGACGACTCGGTGTACTAGACGACTCGGTGTAATGGACAACTCGGTGTACTAGTCGACTCGGTGTAATGGACGACTCGGTGTAATGGACGACTCGTTGTACTAGACGACTCGGTGTAATGGACAACTCGGTGTAATGGACGACTCGGTGTACTAGACGACTCGGTGTAATGGACAACTCGGTGTACTAGACGACTCGGTGTACTAGACGACTCGGTGTAATGGACGACTCGGTGTACTAGACGACTCGGTGTAATGGACAACTCGGTGTAATGGACGACTCGGTATACTAGACGACTCGGTGTAATGGACGACTCGGTGTACTAGACGACTCGGTGTAATGGACGACTCGGTGTAATGGACGACTCGGTGTACTAGACGACTCGGTGTAATGGACGACTCGGTGTAATGGACGACTCGGTGTAATGGACGACTCGGTGTAGGTACTAACATTTATATGACTGTGCCAAAATTTTACATTTTAAACTCGCGAAGTAAAGGAAACAAATCATAGGCGATAGTGTGGTGAGCACTACTCAAGGGTTTTGACAAGCATTCTGAAATGTATATTTCACCGGTTAACACAAGCCTTGGCCACCTTTTGGATTGACAAAAGTTACTCGACGATGTATTCGTGATGCTGTTTGGGTGGATAATGATGAATAATCGATCAGAGGACCTAACAAACACGTTCATCAAATATGGACAGTTCAAGCTGTATATCTGACGACTCTCTCGGGCAATTATGGCGACGGTGAGATAATACCAAGCGTTAATAATTTATCACCGTGTAATTAATGGAGAATGGCCTGAGGACAGACTGTATCAGAGACGGACAAGTTTACCAGATTGAAGATTACACGATAAAGGGCCTAATGCAATTTGTGATGGGCTGATGAGAGCGTTACTGTGGCTGGGGGATGTGACGGTAATCGACTGTTTGATAAGTGTTCAAGATCTAGGCTAATGTCATACTTGTTTGTACTAGAAAGTAACCTACTGAAGAGTTTTCAAACTCATTTGTTTTCAGTTATAAGGCTGACCATTTTCACTGGCGCTAAGAGGGGTTGTTTTGGTCGACGTTTATTCACTGGCGCTAAGAGGGGTTGTTTTGGTCGACGTTTATTCACTGGCGCTAAGAGGGGTTGTTTTGGTCGACGTTTATTCACTGGCGCTAAGAGGGGTTGTTTTGGTCGACGTTTATTCACTGGCGCTAAGAGGGGTTGTTTTGGTCGACGTTTATTCACTGGCGCTAAGAGGGGTTGTTTTGGTCGACGTTTATTCGTTGGTCTTTCTGACTGTGAAACGCGGCAGCAACAAGTACTATTTTTGACACCATCTGGTATGACCCAGCATGAGTTTCATCTCAGGTTTCCCGACGCCCGCGCCCTTCTGCCACCTAAATGGTCAAGTATATACTATTCAAGCTGAGCTACTATTATACTTTCTGTACTACAGTGTTTTCAAAACTCCATTATTTCCAGCGTGCATAGCTATCACAGTGACGTCCTTTTTGTGTCACATTCGTTTCTTAAAAAAAGATTCAGAGTTAATTATATTTACTAGGGGAGAGTAAATGTTATTCATACTAGATGTGTTAGAAGGAGATAAGTCAGACTGTCAAATCCAGCAACCGTTCTCTCAACGGGATCTACGGATTCTACCGAAAGCACTGCAATATCTGGTTTGAAGAGAAATTCCTTTTTTCAAAACTCCTGCCCCGGTAGCACAGTTGGTAGAGCGTCCGCTTTGGGAGGCGGTAGATTCAGGGTCAATCCTGGGTCAGATCACACATAAGTCCGACTTAGTCACACATGGCATTCGGCATAAAAGGATAGTGCAACGACCGGTTGATCCGTACCAGTAAAATGGCCTGGGCGGGGCGGCTGAATGAAGCAGCGCTAGACAAAAGAGCGGTGGAAAGCTGTCCGGCAAAAAGGAGACACATTACATGCACATAGTCTTATGACTGAATAGAGCCTGAATCAGTTGGTTAGCGCACTAGCGCAGTGTAATGACCCAGAAGCGGTTGCTGTGAGTTCAAGTCCAGCTCATGCTGGCTTCCTCTCTCGCAGTATGTGGAAAGGTCTGTCTGCGGGTGGTCGTGGAAATATTCTTGAGTATGGTGTAAAACACCAATCAAATAAATAAATGAATAAATCTTATGATTGAAAAAATGTTCAGTGCGACATTAAACTCCAAGCCCTCAGTACTTTTCAAATCAATATACAAGTTACTGATAAATACGGTAACTTTACATGGGTAAGGAGTAAATGGGAGCACCAGGCTTAAACCACCGACATTGGGCAAATAACTGAAGAACGTTCCAACGTGTGACATACATATACTCATACCATATTGGTAGAAACTAGTGGCCTTCAGTGAACATTAGACTGCACAAGTGACCACACTAGTGCAGTCATTTTACATAAACTGAATAAGTGAAGGGTTAAAGTGTAATCTGTATATACATGCAATGTTGGCAGAGTCGACTGGGACATATACCAGGCGGTATTGGTCATTACACGGAACATAATCGGTAGCTATATTCTTCACCTCTCCCACACGGGAGAGCTCTTGGTTAGTAGCCTTCTACACTGCGACGATGACGGTGTAGCAGTCGGCAAATTGTAAGAGGTATTCGGTGACATCCGACGTACAGTATAGAGGGCAAATCCAGAGCATCGGCGTCAGTGTGATCATTCGCAAATGGGTTACATGTATCTTGCAAATTACTCTTAACCTAGCCCGAAGTTACTGATGTGGCCTACAGTGTACAATGGAAAGCACTGACCTGTTGGATTTAAGGCAACGACCTGTTTTGTGGTCAAGGGTCAATGATCTGGACTGAGGAAAGCTATAAACACATGCATTGTTAAGTAAAGTGCACCTTTCATATAAAATTCGGGTCGCCATGCAGTGAGTTACACATACATATATAGCTGAAATTCTTCGCCTGTGATTTCGCCGTGCGCGGTGGCTAAACTACCGCTAATCCCTGGTTAATCTCCCCAACCGTTCATTTAAACATTATATACAAGTATTACCAGAAGCATGATATTCGCCCTTTAAAGGCTGTATACATAGCTATGTAGCCGTCAGAATATTTCAATATTCCTACTTGTAACACAGCTATTTATTTGGTTTATTTTACCCCAATACGACATTTCCTATAATTCTTCATTCCCCCGTGCGTAGGACTATATGCAGGACATTTATTGGATAATATAATCAAAGGATGGCGTTTCCACCAACTTTGCGCCGCTGTTGGCCAAATCTTGCGTAAACATTAGCCAGCGATAAGCCAGGGTTTTGTGCGATGCGTGAGTTTAAAATGCGCTATATTACATGGTGGGCTAAATAATAATTTCAGTAACGAAAAACAAAAATATTATGTGTTGTCACTTTTTGAGGGTGAATCCAGGAAAACTCGACATATTATCTATAACGGTAAATAAGTTGTTTGTACGTGAACGGTTATTCCATTGTCTGCGGTATGTCCCATAGATCGGCAACCTCACTTTGTGTATGCAGTTTTTGTGCTCAGTGACTACAGTATTTACGGTACAACGCATCCCAAGCACCTGTCGCGTCGGTCATAACACATGGTTTTATGGGCTGGGGAATTTTAAAATTTACCAACCTATTTCGTTTATTGATCTCATAAAGGATTAAACCGTATAGAAATAATCGAAGGCAGTTGGTAAACAGCTTTCACATATAGTTGGCAAAGCAGGCTGGGCCGTTTGGCCTCAGGCTATAGTCCAAAACAGCGTGCATAACCTATACCATAATATAGCTCATAGCTCGGATATAGCCTTGTACGCTACAGTCAACCCCTAAAGGTCAGCTCAAGTACTCTGACACTGTTCCGTCACAGTTGTTGCATGAAAAATGTCTAAGCCCAACACCAAAACCAGGACGTTGACGAAGGAGGAAACCGACGATTACCTGGCTGCTTTTAATGCATTCAAAGGCGACGATAACTCGTTGGACAGCAGGGAGTTTATCTGCATCCTCGTCGCCTTGGGGGTTGAGGGGGGCGAAGAAAGGGCGCAGGTAAGGCTGCATTTTTCAGCTCCAGTCGGTTTGTTGGTTTGTCGGGTAGATTTGCTTGTTAAATAATTCATATGGGTTCCTGCGCAGAAGGCACCCTGATGTCGTTTTTACCATGTGAATTATATAGAAGGTAAACCATGAAAGACATGTCATATCTGCTTCATCGTCATACCAGTTTTTTTTTTTATTTTGCTCCATGAGTCAATCAACGAATGATGGAATGAATAAATCATTCAAATCAAATGATCAGCCATTCGGGCAGTCAGGCGATCATTCAATCAGGACAGGCAAGGGAAACATAAGTCAGATCGTTCTTTAATATCAAAACTAATGCGCTAAACCAGAAGTATCAGAAGTGAATTGCATATTAGGTAATTGATGCAATGTGAAAAAGTGTCAGGCTGTACAGTGTGTGCTTGATGTTTTGCAAAAAACTGATTGATTATGTTAAAAAAAAATTGCATGGTATTTTTATAGTGGTAATTCACCATGACTTTTTCGAAGTCGGCCTGTGTCATTCTGAATGTATGTCGCATATATCATGTCTGTTATAGTTCATAATATCTCCTATATTATCCAGATGTTGTAATGTCCCGGCGCATATGTCGCTGTGTTTACGAAAACACAGGCTGCTGTGGTTGTCGCACCATTGTGGTACTGGCTAGACTGTTCGTGGCGTGTTACATCACGGGTGGTGGTTTACTGGTATGACACACATAGCCGCCTATCTAACTACGCAAACAGCAAATGCTCACTCCAACCACATCGCATACATAGATGTGATATGTTTACCGAATGCCTCGCTGCACAGCAAAGTGCGTCTTATCACGATACAGCTACTGAACAGGCGGATATATTAATGTAAAACTGGTAATGAACAACTTACATGTATATATCGTGTGTGCATTTGCATGACACACCAGGAAATGACATTAGTGAACAAAACTCATATAAACTGCACAGCTATAATCAACAGGCTATGTAACCTCTGTGCGGCTAAGAAGCTACCCTAAAGCTACCCACGCTAGCATTACTGCTGTAATATATGGTATACTAATCTGCCAGTTATAAGGTATACTACGGTGTCATTTGAGATACAGCTTCTTTTTTAACTCTGAGAAAAGAATGTATGATTGTTTAGTAGGCTATCATGCAAGCTTGTCACGTTCACAGTCACGTCTGAAAACATTTTGATATATGTGTATCAGAATAAAGACTTGGATAGTTTCGCATAATTAAGTGGGCCTGTGCTTGTACCTAAACGCCAATATCACCAGTTCATGAGTTCGAATCCGAGTCTCGCCACATCGAGATCCTCTCGGGGCTGACGTACATGTAGATAGTTCAAGCACTGGATCGCTGCGACTGTTAAGCCCTTGACCAACAAGATCAGCTGTCAGATAAAGGTGTAGGTGCATGTATCGCCGCAAATCTGCGGGCAAAACGACAGACTAATTAGAACATTCCTTCACTGTTCACTATCATTCCACATGCAAGCTCAGACAAACCAAAGGCATGCCAATAGCTCTATGCTGGCTCTATATTAGACAATAGATTGGATTGTACTGTACTTACCTCAGTATATATCATAACTTTACCGTTAGTGTGAAATACGAAATATAATAACGGAATTTATCGGGCCATATTGCCATTTACCGTCCCAATAACAGGCCATATTGCCATTTACTGTACCATTATCAGGCCATATTGCCATATTGGATTGGCCGTACCATTATCAGGCCATATTGCCATTCACCGGAACTTCCCAGGGCTCTACACGGTTTCCTCCTACCATAATGCTGGCCGCCGTTGTATACGTGAAATATTCTTGAGTACCGCGTAAAACACCAATCAAAAAATAAATAAATAAATTTACCGTACCGTTATCAGACCATTTGGCCATTTACCGTAACATTTGCCCAGCTTACTCCTGAATCGCATTCTCACTAGAACTGCTATAGACGAGACTAAGATAGCTCTCGTACCCAATCACGAGTCTCTGGTGTAGGAATATTCGCCGTAAAAATGGGGAGAGTCCTGTTTAAAGTAGCCATTAAAAATCAACGATATATCGGCGATGAAAAACGAATGTTATTTACACGAAGTAGCGGCGCCCAGTAGTTCCGGGAGAAACGAAGAAGATCGTATGTATCTTCGAGCTGGTATCTTGAAGTTTGTTCGTCGAAGGAAGTATGATTAATTGCACTTAGAATGTGTGGTGGAAGGTGTTTACGTACTTAAATAACAGCACATGATGAATCATTCGACTTTCATGCTTACATTAGGGCTTGATTGGCAAGCTGTTGCACTGGGGCCTACAATAGTTCACAGACATATCTGTCAGTTTGTTACGCAACTTATTTTGGTCGTTGAATTTACTTGTACTAGCTTCGGCAAGTTGGATATACTCCAATTCAACGCCGACTTTTTATTCCATAACGTAAAATTCGAAGTATGATTTTAGGGATTGTTGTAAGGCCCTTGAAAATATTTCAAATTCTTATATTTACTTGTTTATTTTTTTATTTATTGGACTGGTGTTCACCCCGTACCCAAGGATATTTAAGATATACAACGGCGGCAAGTATTATGGTACGTAAAACCGTGCGCATGGCCGTGGGTTAATCCACGACCATCCGCAGGCTGCTGCCTGACCTTCCTACGTAAAATACGTGAGAAGAAGCAGAATTACTTGGATCAACGATCGCATTGGTGAAAGGCTCCTGAATCCTTGCACTGCGCTGCGTTAGTCCACAGAGATCCCTAATGCCGTTGTAGATGAGGATATTTGTCAGATTCCTGCCGAATGGCGCTGGTTTATTCCGAGCCTCCGAGGCCGAAGGGCTTAGCCCGCCAGCGTGTCGCGATAACCCAAGAGCCTGTCATCGGTCACTGTGAGTTCAAGTCCAACTCACGCTGGCTTCCTCTCCGACATTACCTGGGAAGGTCTGCCTGCAGCCTACGGATGCTCGTGGGTTTCCCTCGGGCTCTGCCGGGTTTCCCCCACCATAACGCTCGCCTCTGTCGTATAAGTGAAATATTTTTGACTACGGCGAAACACCAATCAAATAAATAAATATTCTTCTACTGAATTCGATGTGCTTCCTCCATAAACCGGTCTTTCAGCAACCTGCGGATCGTTGTGGTTTTTTTCCGGGCTTTGCCCGCTTTCATAATGCTGGCTGCCGTCGTACAAGTGAAATATTCTTGAGTACGGCATAAAACACCAATCACACAAAATAAAAAAAATAAATCCATCCCTAAACATGCCAGTTGTCACGTGACAGATTCCTCACTAATTTGCTAAATATCAGGTAAATAAATGTCAGTTTGTTATGCTTTGTTTTTAGACTATTCTGAGGAAAATCAATAAAAACCAAGATGCCAAGATTACGAAGAACGAATATCTGGAGGCCATAAAACAGCCAGGGATCAACAATTCGCAGTATGTACAAAATTCCTATCTCGATGATTTCTCGTTGTAAAGCGCGGTTCTAAAGTTGATATCAGTCTCTAGACCCAGTACTAGTCCTACCCCCTCCCCATGCTCCCCCCCCCCCCCCCCCCGCCTATACTTACACCGTGCCGATCATCACTATGTTTGTATCCTCTTGTATATATCAACCTTACCTACCAGTACTAGGGCTGTATACCTTTATGTTGACATCATGCCGACCATCATTAGACCTGTGTCCTACCATGGCCCACTTTACCCACCAGTACTAGGTCAGTATCCCCTTATGCTTACATTGTGCGGACCAGTACCAGGTCTGTATCCCCTAATGCCTACGCTGTGCTGACCAGTACAAGGTATCCCTTTATGTGCCCACCTTACCTACCAGTACAGGTTATGTTGACACCATGCCGACCATCATTAGACCTGTATCTTACCATGGCCCACCTAACCTACCAGTACTAGGCCTTTATCCCCTTATACTTACACCGATCAGTACTAGGACTGTATCTCCTCATGCCTACACTGTGCCGACGAGTGCTAGGTCTGTATCCCATTATGCTTACACTGTGCCGACCAGTATTATGTCTGTATCTTCTAATACCTCCACTGTGTGGACCAGTACTAGGTCTGTGTCCCCTTATGCTTACATTGTGCCGACCAGTATTATGTGTGTATCTCCTAATACCTCCACTGTGTGGACCAGTAATAGGTCTGTGTCCCCTTATGCTTACATTGTGCCGACCAGTATTATGTGTGTATCTCCTAATACCTCCACTGTGTGGACCAGTACTAGGTCTGTGTCCCCTTATGCTTAAACTGTGCCGACCAAAATTATGTGTGTATCTTCTAATACCTCCACTGGGTGGACCAGTACTAGGTCTGTGTCCCCTTATGCTTAAACTGTGCCGACCAGAATTATGTGTGTATCTTCTAATACCTCCACTGTGTGGACCAGTACTAGGTCTATACCCGCTCCCCTTAGACTGACGCTGAGTTGACCTGTACTACATCTATACCCCCTCCCCTTAGACTGACGCTGAGTTGACCTGTACTACATCTATACCCCCTCCCCTTAGACTGACACTGAGTTGACCTGTACTACATCTATACCCCCTCCCCTTAGACTGACACTGAGTTGACCTGTACTACATCTATACCCCCTCCCCTTAGACTGACACTAAGTTGACCCGTAGTACATCTATACCCCCTCCCCTTAGACTGACACTGAGTTGACCTGTACTACATCTATACCCCCTCCCCTTAGACTGACACTGAGTTGACCTGTACTACATCTATACCCCCTCCCCTTAGACTGACACTGAGTTGACCTGTACTACATCTATACCCCCTCCCCTTAGACTGACACTGTGTGGACCAGTACTAGGTCTATACCCCCTCCCCTTAGACTGACACTGAGTTGACCTGTACTACATCTATACCCCCTCCCCTTAGACTGACACTGAGTTGACCTGTACTACATCTATACCCCCTCCCTTTAGACTGACACTGAGTTGACCTGTACTACATCTATACCCCTCCCCTTAGACTGACACTGAGTTGACCTGTACTACATCTATACCCCCTCCCCTTAGACTGACACTGAGTTGACCTGTACTACATCTATACCCCCTCCCCTTAGACTGACACTGTGTGGACCAGTACTAGGTCTATACCCCCTCCCCTTAGACTGACACTGAGTTGACCTGTACTACATCTATACCCCCTCCCCTTAGACTGACACTGAGTTGACCTGTACTACATCTATACCCCCTCCCCTTAGACTGACACTGAGTTGACCTGTACTACATCTATACCCCCTCTCCTTAGACTGACACCGTGCTGACCGGTACTAGATCTATACCCCTTCCCCTTAGACTGACACCGTGCTGACCTGTACTAGATTTATGCCTCCTTCTCTTAGGCTGACACCATGCTGACCAGTACTAGATCTATACTCCCTCCCCTTAGACTGATACCGTGCTGACCAGTACTAGCTCTATGCCTCCTCCCCTTAGACTGACACCGTGCTGACCAACACTAGGTCTTTATTCCTCCCTTTAGAATGAAACCCTGCTGACCAGTAATAGATCTATACCCCCTCCCCTCAGGCTGACATCGTGCTGACCGGTACTAGAGCTACACCCCCTCCCCATAGACTGACACCGTGCTGACCAACACTATGTCTTTATCTCTCTCTTTAGAATGAAACCTTGCTGACCAGTAATAGATCTATACCCCCTCCCCTCAGGCTGACACCGTGCTGACCGGTACCAGAGTTATACCCCCTCCATTTAGAATGACACCTTGTCGGCCAGTACTGGGTCTATATCCCCGTTGGCTGATACCGTGTCGAGCAGTATTAAGTCTATATCCCCTTAGACTTTCACCATGCGGACCAATAGTAAGGCTAAATCGCCTGATGCTGTTACGTGTAGAACAATGGTCGAACGTTGCTGATCACGAGATTTTAGGAAGGAAGAAACTGTTGCCAGTATTAAAATCTTAGTGATGACAGGAATTGGTGTTGAACCCGAGTCTTCTTTATAAGATGGTTGACCTATGATCTGTTTGCCGAAGACCGCAGTGTGTAAATATCGCTTATTGGTTAATAATATAAATTATTTATCATTATTAAAGCACAAAGCTGTTTATTATTTCAGTAGCGCGTAACGTGGATTATTTCATGTTTATATTTTATAAGTATGCTTGCAATGAGCGGTCCATAAACCTGGTCGCCTTTGTATAAACAAAAGTGCCTAGAGCATGACACCGTGCCGACCATCGCTTTGTCAGTATCACCTGTATGTGCCCACCTTACCTGCCAGGGCTGGTTCTGTATCACCTTATGCTTACACTGTGTCGACCAGCACTAAGTCAGTATCACCTTATGCTTACACTGTGTCGACCAGCACTAAGTCAGTATCACCTTATGAATACACTGTGTCGACCAGTATTAGGTCAGTATCACCTTATGTTTACACCGTGCTGACCATCACTAAGTCAGTATCCCCTTATGCTTACACTGTGCCGAACAGCATTAAGTCTTCATCCCCTTATATAGACACTGTGGCGACAATCACTTGGACACTATCGCCTGATGTACCCACCTACCAATGCTATGTCTATAACCCCGTATGCTTGCACTGTGCCAACTAGTACTAGGTCTTCATCCCCTTATATAGACACCGTGGCGACAATCACTTGGACACTATCGCCTGATGTGCTCACCTTACCTACCAGTGCTATGTCTATAACCCCTTATGCTTACACTGTGCCAACTAGTACTAGGTCTTCATCCCCTTATATTGACAGCGTCCCGGCTAGTACTAGGTTTGTGCCCGTTTATGCCCCATTCATTCAAAAATCAGATGAAATCAAATCATTATACTTGTAACATAAAACATGGAACTATTACTGATAAACCACTTCTCATCTGACTATTTCTGAGATAATAAACGCTTCACGACGTTCTTGGGACGGTTTGTGCTGTCTCAGCTTTGTCAGAGACCACACATCTTACACCAATATGATGTGCATATAATGTACATTATACGTGGAAAAGTTTGTCTGTATCTTGCCAAAGGTGTCTGGTTTTCTCCACCATTGCGGCTAAATGAACAGTTTATATCACACATTCTTGAGTGTGGGGTTACAAAACAATCAAATAAGTAAATATTTATGTCACTGTGTAACCGCCGACATGTGTTTCTAATTTCGAAGAGGAATTTAACCACTATCGTATAGGTGAAAAGTTCGTGTTTACACAACAGCCATATTAAATACATATAACTCATGAGAATTTCTAAAGTACTTTTGTTTGTAAAAAAATTCAGAATCCAGAGATTGAAGGAAGTATTCGACAAGTTCGATCACGACAACGACGGATGGGCTTCCAACACTGACGTCATCAACAAATTGCCAGACCTGGGGCTTACGGAAGCGGAAGTGAAGAAACAAATAGAGGAACTGGACGAAAACCGAGATGGGAAGATTGTCTTTGAAGATTTCTTGAGAGTGCAGTTAAGAATATGGCAAAAGTAAAACGAAACGCTGATACTGACATAAATGGCTGAGAATTCTAGTTAAAATGTAACGTCTGAGCTGGAAACAGTTTGAGTCAAAGGTTGTAAGCCAACGAGTGTGGTTTATACCTAGAGTTTTTCTCCCGAAGATGCGCGGTTTTATTGGCCAGTAACATATGATTTGTCTTCAAAACGCATGGGGAAGTAAACTAGTACCGGCAAATGTAAGTGAGTTAGGGCATATCAAGTACCTGTCACGTGACTTGCGACTGCACATTAGCTGTTAGACAGCGCTATTCAGCACTTCATGACCGAAAGAACTAGGTTATGTTGTGTTTTGAGCCCTTTATCCCTTTGGTTAGAATAAGCTTGTCGGAGACAGTAGTTTGAATGTTGTTTTTCAGTAGTATAGCTCATGTCATCAAAAATGAGCGATGCACATGTAAGGCTACATTTTTTCTGCCTTCATCAACACGTTTAACACTCACGGGAAGGCGCGGCTGACAGAAATGGCAAGAAAATCCCTTGGGTTTATCTTGATTGATTGGTGTCAATAAAAATCAAGATAAACGCCTTTGTCAAGAACATTTCACTTGTACGACGGCGGCCATGCAGCTTTATGGTGGGAGGAAAGCAGAGCTCGAGGGTAACCCACGACTATCGGCAGGTTGTTGGAAGAAGTGCCCATTCCCGTATGTCTTGTTCTGTAACAAATCTCAGGGTATGATAAACTGCTATATGTATATGAGCAAAGATCAGCTTAGGACGAATTGGCGAAGTAGCATAGAAAACCTTCATGTGCAATTTCTTTTAAAGTGTTATCTTAATTGATTGCTAAATGTATCTATATGTTTTTCGAATTTTGTCAATATTGATATTATGGGTGTACTTTTCTGATGGGAAATTTTAATATTGTTTTTAGTTCCTATGTTATTTAAATAAAATTATACGGACTAAGCAACCCTCAGGAATCACTGCAAGAATCCAAAATGGTATCTTCAGCTGGTTCTTCTTAGCAATTGAACCAGAAGCGGTTGAGACACACTAACAAAAGCATCTCTTATTATATAAAGCATTCTTTAAAGTTATTGTATTAAATGTTCTGTTAATCAATTTCACCCAGATTTTACGTTTTTTAATATTTATATTTATATTTATATTTTATATATATATATATATATATATATATATATATATATATATATATATATATATATATATATATATATATATATATATATGGGCATGGTTTTGTTATATTTTTGGTAAATACATTATCCGTAACATGCTATGTTACACTTTCTTGAATATTCAAATTCTCAAACAATAAAAAACAAACACACACGGTCGTCCTTGTTTATCGATGGGTTTCCGTTGAAAAGTCCTTCGGTTACTTTACAGTGTCTGGTGGACGCATAAAACTGCCCGCCCAAGAGGTTATTAATTATTAATTGATTAATTTATTCATTCCTTAATTTACTCGTCTATTTATTGATTTTGTTTAACAGTATTATCGTTATTCGGGATTATACTTTCTGAATATAGCACAAAGCTGAATATAGTGCTGAAAATTAGCGGACACTGTTTCCAAACAGCAACTTCAGAGTCAGGCACCAATTCTAACTTTATTTGTTTAGATAAGGGAAATTTCATTTACATGAAGCTAGACCGGTTTATCGACATAAGCCACTGCAAAGTTCTTGTAACTTGAAAAGCTGTTACATCAATATTAGTCACATACATGGATATTAAAAGAGGCCAACCGTAGGGTCTTCAAAGGGACGTGGTGACACGTGCGAAAACTCAATAGTTCTGGTCTCTTTCTTGTTTGCGGCATTGTGTGTTTCCACAGGACTATTTTGAACATTGTTGTCTACCGGCTGTATCATGTTGCCTACTGGCTATATCATTGTTGTCTACGAACTGCATCACTGTTGTCTACCAGCTGTATTATGTTGTCTACCCGCTCTATCATTGTTGTCTACTAGCTGTACCATTGATGTCTACAGGCTGTATCATGTTGTCGACGAATAGTCTGTATCTGAACCTGCATGTGATATCTTTTCCCTTGTAGTACGTGAAAAGGTTTGCCAGCAGTCTGCTGATGGAAATGGGTAAACCCCGGGCTCTGCCCGGGACCACCCACCAAAGTTCTCGCTGCCATTGTAAAAGTGAAATATCCTTGAGTACGACGTAAAAAACCCAAAAATTAAAGCAAATCAATTAAATAAATAAATATGGTGTTATAGGGTAAATCTGGACTCATTATTTTTCTCCAGCTTTAGGCATGCGTACAGCATATCCTGCTTTTTCCCTAAAACGTCATGGCAAATGTTGGAATAAACAATCGACTGGATATTTTAGGCCAGCATTACAAGAGTAGGACTATGTAGGCCAGCATTACAATTGTAAGACTATGTAGGCCAGCATTACAATTGTAAGACTATTAACTCGTCCGCTTAGGCAGACCATAACGAATTTGACGAAAATAGCGCATTGCAAGTTACACCTAACAACACACCGTGTAAGGCGGAGAATCGGAACCAGAGAGGTTCGCTAAGAAAGTACAAATTTCAAAATCCCCGCACAGTTCTGTAAATTTCCAAATCATGCATGTTATAATGCCATAAAAGAGATGGTTGCTTAGTAATAACCCTCCAAAAGTGCACTTTCGATCAAAAATACACTGTGATTTTAATTTACAGCATGAAGATCAAAGTTAACCAGAAAAATATCTTTACCGATATGTCAAAGTTTCGTTTTGGTTAACGTTTGTTTTCATATATAAAACATAAACTTTATAATGTGATGAGTTTTGTCATTGTTTAGCACATTTCAAATCTGTATTTCTATCATGGTTTATCAGACATCCTCCACAGTACAGTAGAGTAACGAAGTTGCTGCGGAGAAAAGGTTGTGTATCGGGTTCGAATCTTTGTGGCACTTTTTTTTGGAAACATACTTTTGTGTGAGTAAAGATAAAGTCTTGCATTAAGTAAGTGTTACCATTAATTAGAATGGATCAGCAATGGTATAACGTAACATTTGGCTACTATAGCAACATCATACGTAAATCCTGGTTGAAAGCACATGTGGTCCACTAGCTGTCATTAACATGAAATGCGTAGAGAAAGTATAAGGCTTAAAGTTACATTTGTTATATATTTATTTAATTGATTGGCACATAAGTGCATGCTTGCCATATAACAGGGAAAGATGAGTAAAACAGGATTGAAAAAAGACATACGAATGCGTCAGCAGCTGACACACACAGGTATAGTCTGTTTCACTACATGGGGTCCACAGTTTCTTGCACTGGGACCTATTCCCAGCTTTACCATACCCGGCACTTTATTGGTATACGCACCACCCGAATGTTTGTGTGCCTAGAGCATATCCAATCCATGAAGCGTTTAGAGTTATGTCCCCTTAACTACTCCTTGTTGGTATGTATTTCGCCATGCCAGAGGATTACACCTGGTCACCTGTATAACATTTTATTTATTTAGTTGCGGTTTGAGGTCGTACTCTTCTCTGCTGATGAACACAGCGGAAAGTGTGTGAAGGTGCTACAATCGAGCTAGAGTCCAGGTGGCATCTTTAAATTGCCCAACTGGTGCATAGGGCTACATGACTGGAGATACGTTCTCGCCGTCCTTGTATTGGTACATTTAAGATGTATCAAAAGCCAAAATGCAAATTGAAGCAGAATGGTGGAGCTCGGAATATCTCGCCTGGCGGCATAAGTAGGCCCACGACGTTCTGGATAAGAGGGAGCATACACATTGGAAGGCAGCGCAACATATAACTATTTAAAGCAGGCGTTCTTATTGAAGGCAGTGAACGCATTTAAGTTACCCAGTCAGTTTCGTTAGTTTTCTTTACACAAGCGATACCATCGAGATCTGTAGAGCGCTCTGTCTACTGTAGAATACCCCCCCCCCCAAAATCGATTCTACAAAACGATCATTGATTCAAGTCATAACTTAAAATATCTGGTTATAATACGCAGTATGTGGCCTCACATATAACGCTTGTTCCGTGCCCCCAATCTTACTTTATTATTACCTAATAATAAGTGTTTGCTTCTGATTATAGTTTGATTTCAGCTAAAACTGACTTTGTGAAATGTTTAAGTATTTTCTGTGAGTTCAAGTAGCTCAGTATAGAGCTGGACGAAAAAATGCACTTTAAAAACACTTTACCGAGAATGTAATAAGTGTGAATTTCCTTATATTTTTACTGACAATTCCTGTTACTGCAAGGGTCATTTCTTGTCTGGGGGACTCGGTGTATTCATCATTGTGTTAACAGTCATTTGGGCGGATGTAGACAAATACAACAAGCCGAATTCAGCACAATTCGCAATCATTTACATGAAACCTTTTTTTGTTGATTTTCTACAGACATTAGCCTGACCGCCGTATTATACATATGCGAAAAAGTGAAATATTGCTGGGTGTGAGTACGGCGTGAAACACTTCTGAAATAGATATAACTGTTGAGTAAAGGACTGAAGACAACCCATCAAATAAGTCAGATAAACTAACCTCAGTCTATACATCTACCATCTGGCTTTTAACATTCACTGGCTATAAGTTAGTATAAGCTATATGGACCTTTTCCAAAAATAAAGGACCTAGTATGGTATGGCGGGGAATCGGTCCCAGTGCAAGAAACTGTGGACCTCGAGAAGTGAAACTGAATCTAGCTGTGAGTGACAGCTGCTGACACACTGGTAAGTCTTTTTTCAGTTCTGTTTTACTCGCCTTTTTCTGTTATCTGGCAAGCATACGGCTTATAAACGTCCAAACATGCATTGAAACGATGTATAGGTCATACAACTGACAAATTGTAGCCGGCTCCAATCACATTGAAATATATATATTTTTTTTGGAATAGACACTGTGGTTATGAAAATCACTGCACTACAAATGTAACTTTCTGAAATATTATTGAGCACGCAGTTATGCACCAAGCAATTAAATAAATACATAACAAATGTAACTTTCAGTCTTATACTTTTTCTACGCATTACATGCTAATGTTAACGATAGCTAGTGGACCACATGTGCTCTCAACCAGAATTCACGTATGATGTCGCTATAGTAGGCAAATGTTACGTTATACCGTAGCTTATCCATTCTAATTTATGATAACACTTAGGCTACTTAATGCAAGACGGTCTTTATCTTTACTCACACAAAAGTATGTTTCCAAAGAAAAAAAAAGGCCACAAAGATTCGAAACCGATACACAACCTTTTCTCCGCAGCGACTTTGTTAGTCCACTGTACTGTGGAGGATGTCTGATAAACCAAGGCAGAAATACAGATTTGAAATGTGCTAAAATTAGACAAAACTCATCACATTATAAAGTTTATGGTTTATGTATGAAGACAAACGTTAACCAAAACGAAACTTTGACCCCACATAGAAATACACACATGAAGATTTCGGTAAAGGTATTTTTCTGATTAACGTAAACTGTAATTTAACGGTAAATTTAAATCACACTTGCCTTGTTTGAACAAAAAATGGTATTTTTCATCGAGAGTGCATTTTGGAGGGTTATTACTAAGCAACCATCTCTTTTATGGTATTAAAACTTGCATGAGTGCTTGGACCAAGCTTTATACTTCAGAATCCGAAATTCCGAAACAGAACAGTGTTTCTCCGCCTTATCGTACCAGGTCCTTTGTCAGTTATGAGACATTTACCATGAGACATTTTCGTCAAATTCATCATAATCTGCGGACGAGCTCATAGTCTCACTAATGTAATGCCGGCCTAAATAGTCTCACTAATGTAATGCCGGCCTACATAGTCTCACTAATGTAATGCCGGCCTACATAGTCTCACTAATGTAATGCCGGCCTAAATAGTCTCACTAATGTAATGCCGGCCTACATAGTCTCACTAATGTAATGCCGGCCTAAATAGTCTCACTAATGTAATGCCGGCTTACATAGTCTCACTAAAGTAATGCCGGCCTAAAATATCCAGTCCATTGTTCAATCCTACATTTGCTATGACTTTGTAAGGAAAAAGCAGGATATGCCATGCACGTCTAAAGCTGGAGAAAAATAACGAGTCCAGATTTACACTATAACGCCATATTTATTTATTTATTTATTTGTTTGTTTGATTGATTTAATTTTGTTTTATTTACGAAACACTCAAGGATATTTCACTTCTACAATGGCAGCCAGAACTATGGTGGGAGGGTCATAGCAGAGCCCGTGGTAAACCCACGGCAATCCGCAGATTACTGGCAAAACTTTTCACGTACTACAAAAGAAAAGAGATCTCATTAGACGCCACTGTGACAAAAGATTAGGCTAGTTTAAAGTTATGTTGACGACAGGTGTCCCCGGTACCCTTCTTGTACTTGGGGAGGTGGAAAGATTTCCTTCTGGTTCTGACCGGTTTCTTTCCCCGTCTTTTGCTGAGTGGAATATTTTTCTAATTTGAAATACCCATGGAATACCCATGGAAAGAAAAACAGCATGTATATGCTCCGGTTTAGTGCGTGATTGGTCTGACATTAGGGTTCGTAAAGTTTTGTTCGACCAGGGATGGCCCAAACAAAGGTCAGAGTGCGCTCCATTGAAAAACCTAACGCAGTTGCCATGGCAGTTTGTCGTACGGTTCCGCTATTTATTTGTTATTGCTTGCTTTTTCACTTATGTATGACGCCACCATAACATGCCTGGATAACTTCCAGACTGAAGGCCGCAGTCCAGCTGCTAGAGCTGGATTTGAACGCGGGACCGACAGTTGGTCAAGGGCTAGTACATGGTCTATACTGCGGCGATGGCTCCTCTTCTAAATTATAATAATAGGCTGGATAAAACGCTAAATTAAGAATATAAGCCTACGTGTCTTCTCTTTTATTTTACATTTAATTTGTTCACGTTTCTATATGTACATCTACAAAAACACGTTAAAGTTGGAGCTGAGACACCAGTGCCCTACACATGGTCTTTAAAAACACTTTAGTGAGAACTTGAGTCATTGAGCGCCTTTCTAGTCGACCACGTGATCCAGTATATGTAGGTCAACTAACATCGTATTTGGATCAGTCGTTGTACTATAAATCATTAATTAATATCCCATCACGTGATATCAACATGACCTTGCAACACCTTGAGGACCTCATTCATCGCTTGATCCTGGTACATGATGACGTCATATGTCCGTCCTGCAGCCACTGGATTGGTGACAACAGGTTTTTATCATGTCTGGTTGTCGGACTTTGCACCCAGTTAAAACCTGTTCTGGAAGCCTCTTATTGATCCTGAACCGGTACGTGCTGGGCCTGCTTGTTTTTAAAGATGAGTGTTTAACAGCTGCTTATGTAGCGCTAATTCGTCACACCCTGGAAAATAACCGGACGGAAAATTCCGGTCTTTGATACGTTGTGTGCACGTGAGTGCTTATTAAATGAGTACAGCATTCAATTTATACCAGTCCGGTTTTCTCGAAATTTTTCTCGCAAGGTTATGGGAGGCTATACCTTCACTCTTATCAGTTTTGGCGCTACCTGTACACAATTTGATTTTATGTATAGATTATGCGCACACACAGACTAGGCCTGTAACGGGCCCATTCCACAGAACAAATTTGGGAAATTATGATTGTAGAACTTGCAGACACCTAAGCCCTGTTATATGAACAGAAAAAAAAAATGAAAAAAAAAATGGAAAAAAAAGTAAGCATTGTAGTGCGGTTTCAGATTTCATGTCAATAGAGAAATAAATAAATACAAAAAAAAATAAAAGAAAGTAAAACGATAAACCCGAAACTTTGTAATGTTATGTTACCCCCAAGACAACTAGGTTAAATTCAAGATTTTTTCATCAGTATTATTTCATCAATAACATGTTGATTTTTAACACCATCATTTCTCATCATATCGTCAGTAGTGTACGCCAGATGATGGCCCCAGGCTGTATCTGGACAACCAAGTCAAGCAGAGGATGGACGAACCAATGTGGCCAAGTAAGAAAAATTAAAAAAAAAAATTGGTGAACAAAAAAGAATTCAGTTTAATACAAAAACTGAAACACACCAAATAAAACAAATGATCGGGGTAATTAGTCTGACATCGATAGGAACATTTTGAGAAGTCCGTGAATAAAATAACGTAATTAAAACTCATTGAATTAAACTAGTGAGAAATAGTAGTTGTAAAACCTTTCGGCCTGAGTCTTCAAATATAAACACCTAACATGTCAAAAATGTTTTTTTATTTTTATTTTTTTTTATCAAACAACAGCTGCAATGAAATGATGTTTGTATATACATACAAAAAGTAAAACAAAATCTGTTTCACTCCCACTCCGGGGGTGGGGTGTGGTGGGGTGTGGTGGTGGTGCATGAAGTAGAACAGCTTTCTAAACATTGCCTTATGTCACCAGGTATCTGGTGACCTGTTTTGAAAAAAAGACACGAAATCGCTTTGAAAACTTGCGAATAAGCATGTATAACCTTACAATTCATAGTCATTAGATGCACGTGAACACGTGCACGCGCACATTGTTCTGTTGTATTCTCTTTTATTGCGGTTCAAAAGCTAAGCTATTTCCCAGATATATGCTTTTATATCAAACTATACGTAACGAGACAGACTTCTGTATATGGACAAGGCCTGTTTACTTGCACAGCGATTGGCTGAAGTCGCAGACGGATATCTGTGACGTATACAGCGACGTAAGGAACAGTGATGAATGAAGGCAGAGCACATATGTATAAATAGCACAGCTGTACAACGTATTCATACACAAGTCCCAGAAGGATCCGTGCTGATATCTCAGGATCAACAAAATACTTTGGTGTTTGCTCGTTTGTTATACAGGAGATTTAAAACACTTCAAATTTGTTGGTCTCCATTTGTAGAATTTCGTTTGAACATTTTTTGTTTTGTTAGTTGTAAATTATATAAATGGCATCGTTCAAAATCCGACCGGCCGAACCCACTGATGTTGAGGACATCCTTTCCATGATACAGGTTTGTAGCTTCCACTGTAATCAATCCCAGACAATTATATTCCTTATTACATTTTGCATAAGCTTTTCTTGAATATCTCCTGTACCAGTGCATCAATTGAATTGTAATCAAATTTACAGTGCTTAAAGTTTAACAGTGCTGATGTCGCGCGTTCGCATCCTTCTCCTGGTAATTTGGCATCTATGAATTTAAAGTTATGGAGTTTGCCAGTTATTTTTCTCCGGATTCTACCTAGTTTCCTATTTGGACCCACAAAACTGCGCGTCGGCAAGTAATTGATGTGTTTTTGTACCCGGCGTACATTTCCACAGAAATGAATGTAAAAATAATCGGTGTAAACTTTAAAAAAACACCTCTGTCACAATAATGTGATAAATTGTATCGAGGCCAAGTGTGCCAGCCCGGGCCAATGACCCAGGATCATTTCATGAATGTGGTTACTGTGGTTTCGCCCGATCTTACGTGGGAGGATCTGTCAGCAGCATGCGGATGGTTTTGGGTTTCCTCTGGGCTCTGTCCGGTTTCTTCTCGCCATAATGCTAGCTACCGTCGCATGAGTGTAGAATGGCCTAAAACAGCAATCAATAATAAGCAGATAAGTAAGGTGAAGTACACGTATCGCCTTATGATCTAACGGTGGTTGGTGGTAATTGGTCAGTGTGCTAGTGGTGTCAGCAAAGTTGTCCTGGGTCACACGTTTATTCCCGGGCTCTGCCCAGTTTCTTCGCGCCAATAATGCTGGTCGGTATTATATGAGTGAAATATTCTTGAGTGCGGCGTAAAACTCCAATCAGTTGTAAATAAATCAATCGATCAATAAATCAGTCAACCAATCAATGCATGTATTTAATTACAGCATCGCCAGCAATACTGTTAAAACAAGGAAAACAGTTCAGAACGACAGATACCTGCACATGATGTAGGATACATATTTATGTGTAATAAAGTGTTTGTTTAGGCGACATGGGTGAGCTCTACAGGCTGGTCTCCCTTTTCGACAAGCATACCTGTGGGACAAAGATCCTATTCCTCTCACTGTGGAGACTTCACGTGTCGCATTTTTGAACAGCGTAGGAAAAAAGCCAAGATAAGTGCTCACTACAGCAGAGGTGTGCCAGGTGAAGCATTCGTTGCTGACCGAGTTTACAGCTTATATCAGGAAAGTTTTGTTAACTCAGTATCGGAGAAGAATAACTTCATTTTTTACTTATGACATTTCTGTTTTTTTCAATCCACAGGAGCTGGCCAATTATCTGAAGTGTGAAAACCAGATGCAGCTCACAAGGGAATGTATGTAAATTTACTGCCATATTAAATGTGTTTTTCCTATTACTAAATCAATTAATTTATTGTAAGGTCCAAGCACATGCTTATGGGTCATTCAGGCAAGAGTTATCTCCCATTACACGCATTTCTGGTCGGACTCGCTGTCCTCGATGCAATCCTAAAGACACTTGTCATAAATTTAAACAAACAATCAGATGCAAGCATGTGTTCTCTCAGGATTTAGCTGATTGGCTGCCTAGGATAAGATCACGTGACAAACTATGCCAATAAAAACATATAAATATAATTAAAGACCCACAGTATAGAGAGTAAAACCAAACCAGCGACGAGGGTGTTATAGCTGGCAAATGGTCACACGTATCTGGTGAAAGGCATCCTCTTGTCAGTTTACCTCAGTCAGGGTTTTATTCTAACTGTTCATGTAAATGCATAAATTGTAGCAATTGACGCCCTCCTAGCACCATGACTTAAGAAGAATTAAGTAAAACCAATGCGGTGACGGTGATTGCAATTTATTAAACGTCACAGGTCTACAAGTACTCAACCTTACCTTAAAGACTTATTTAGAAAAGCTATTAACACAATTGCATTTTTAGGTAATTCTGTTAAAGACATGATGCTAGGCTTAGGGGGCGCCAAAATTGCTACTATTTAAGCATGTATATATAGGTATGAGGGGTTTCACCTCGAGCTACCATTTAAGTAAACTGTTGGGATAAAAGCTTATCTAACTAACTTATAAGTTGACGAGATACCATATTTCACCGGTTAAATCACACTGCCGTTGATTCGCTTACTCACCACCTTATAATATTTAAGGTTGGAATGAAAAGGAATACATTGGTGTGAGTCAACTGGTAACTATCATTGTTGGTACTTAGCCTAAATTGCAATAAGGGTGAATCAGTTCAAGTTCAGGCACCGCAGGCGCCGTCCCGGACGGAAAAGAGGCTACTGTCGAACCACAGGATCAAACATAGGGAGCCAGTGTAACTTCTGTTCCCATATGATTGTCTTACGTGGTGAAGCAGTCCGATCGATTTGCCATAAAATCAAGGATACATATATACAACCAGCAGAAACGAACGTCACGTGATATTTGTCAGACTTGAGTTGATTGAATGCCATTTTTGTTTTCCTTGGGTTTACGGAATAACTTTCAACCAGGAGAAATAGACATTTTTAATATTTACATATAGCAATAATTGTAGAGCAGAGCCAGATTGTGTACAGATTAAAAGATCTGATTTGATTTGGTTGAATGTTGTTTAGTTATATGCTCAGTGATTCTTGACTTATGTGTCCGAATGACTAGATTGATATATATATATCAAGATATTTCACTTATACGACAGCGGCCAGCAGTGTGGTGAAAGAAAACCGGGCAGAACCCGGGGGAATTCCACGACGATCCGCAGCCTGTTGCCAGGCCTTCCAACCTACGGTCGGAGAGGAACCAGCATGAGCTGGACTTGAACTCACAGCGACCGCATTAGTGGGAGGCTGGGTCCTGGGTCATTGCACCGTACTGACATGCTATCCCTCTCGGCCCCGAAGGCCCCCAAACTACAGGAGGAGACGCATGTTGATCTCTCCGTATAGTAAAGACGGTGTATAAACTATATTTGATCTATCTTTCACGTATGCTTTAAAGCCGCTTGCCCCATATATCTCCATGCAGCGGACTAAACGATGAAAATCACGAAAATTCATTCGATTTACCAATAGGTTCATCATACATTTGATCTGTCAGTAGATCAGTCAGTTCATCGTGTCATCACAGCAAATTGATCTGTCAGTAGATCGGTCAGTTGATCGTGTCAACACAGCAAATTGATCTGTTAACAGATCAGTCAGTTGATCGTGTCAACACAGCAAATTGATCTGTCAGTAGATCGGTCAGAGAGTTCAAATAGGCTCGTGGACAGGCTATGAACTCTGTGTTGGTGGTAGAGAGTTCAGATAGGCTCGTGGGCAGGTTATGAACGCTGTGTTGGCAGTAGAGAGTTCAGATAGGCTCGTGGGCAGGTTATGAACGCTGTGTTGGCGGTAGAGAGTTAAAATTTTTAGGAATAAAATAAAGAACTTTGAACATAGTATAGATATGTGAAAAGCTCTATGTCATAAGTATGTATGTATGCTTGTGGTTTTGCATCGTACTTGTTTTATGAGTGCAAAGGGTTTTCCAGATTGGCTTCTGGTGCAAATCTTGGCAATATGACAAACTCATACAAGTCTTGACATGCCGCACAGGTGTAGGATTACGTAGAATGCTATGTTGTCGTCGCCTTTCATATAGAAGTACTCTAAAACAATACATGGCTAGAAGTAACCAAGTTGTAGCAGCATATACACATAACAACAACAACGTTTTATTCCGTCAATACTGCTAATAATTCTGCTCCTGGACAGTGCAGTCCGGGATCGTGTCATGCCACAGAGACTAATTGAGGAGTTAGAGAAAGGAAACAGGACTAGTTTGCCCGGTGTCAGTTTAATGTGACCACAGAGACTAGTTGAGGAGTTAGGGGAAGGAAACAGGACTGGTTTGCCGATGTCAGTGTGGCGCAACCACAGAGACTAGTTCAAGAGTTAAGGGAAGGAAACAGGACTGGTTGGCCCAGTGTTAATATAAGAGCTTGCCGGGGTGTATATGTCTAGTGTTTTCCGCATGATACTTCAGTGGTGGCAGCACTTTGCCGACATGGACTCGCCTTGTCACAAAAAGACGGAGCATACATATACATATCCAATGACTTCTCGTCGTCACATGACTGAACACAGTGTAGTAGTATAGTTGTTTGTTCCCATGACTGCGCACAAGTCTTCCGAGGCAGAAGACTAAACAAACAGCCCACCCCATTTCTTGTCCCTGACAGCGTCGGTAAGGTGATCTTCAGAAAGAAGAATAACGCTTATACTTGTGCGAACATTCCATCTCAAGTCCTTCCTTAGAAAAGATAAGACAATAGGGCTTTCCATTTTTGTTTGACTCTTTTTATTTTTATTGAAACATACAAATTGCGTAGGCATTTTCTCCGTCAGCGTCACACTAATGTGATTCCGCACTAAGACTCCATGAACTATAAACGTACCCTTAACCGATTTACCGCTTTACTTCTCGGGATATTTCGGAATGTTTTTTTTTTTTACTCATTTTTGTCTTGGGAACCGAGGGTCTTTTGTGTGATTGCCTTTATCTTTATTGACATATCCAATTTATGTCTAGATGTAAACCAAAGCTCCTGTGAACCCCGTCTCACAGTTCACATTACTCCCGCCCGGATAAGTTGGAACGCGTCTATGGCTTAGACCGCCTCTCACAAAAGGCTTTCAAATTGGAGGTCACATCATCGCAATTGTGTCTAAACACGACTCGAGGAGTTATTCTGTAAATCAATAACTAACGCAATGCACGAATGGCGAGGCGCAAAAACATAAACCCTGCTATGGTTCCAGGTGAAGTGTTGTGGTTTTCTGGGGGGCTAGTTTGCTGTCCTGTACACAATAACCATATGAACATAAACTTGTGTACGATGTAAATACCATTCAAATACATAAATATAACTTACAAACTTATTTAAATATATAAATATAAGTAGTACTTCAGCGTTGTTTTAATGTGATTTTTGGTTGAACAACACAGCATTTTGAGTAATTCTAGACCAATGACGTCTAGTAAATTGCAAATAACAGTTTTTTACTTAAACTTGCCTAAGTCATAGTGCTAGGAGACGCGAAGATTGCTACTTTTTATGCCTTTACGAGAACAGTCAGAATAAAACTCTAACCGAGGTAAATTGAGAAGAGGTATTTTTTCACCGGTTACGTATGACGATTTGCACACTGTCTTGGCTGCTTCTCTGCCTTTATCCTCAATGCTGTACGTCTATCACAACAGACGCCTACAATTGTATTGTTTGTCTATGTCGCTGCTCTGGTTTTACTCTCGATGCTGTACGTCAATCACACTGTCGTCGCTGCTCTGGCTTTACTCTCGATGCTGTACGTCTATCACGATGTCGTCGCTGATCTGGTTTTACTCTCGATGCTGTACGTCTATCACAACAGACGCCTACAATTGTATTGTTTGTCTATGTCGCTGATCTGGTTTTACTCTCGATGCTGTACGTCTATCACAACAGACGCCTACAATTGTATTGTTTGTCTATGTCGCTGCTCTGGCTTTACTCTCGATGCTGTACGTCTATCACAACAGACGCCTACAATTGTATTGTTTGTCTATGTCGCTGCTCTGGTTTTACTCTCGATGCTGTACGTCTATCACACTGTCGTCGCTGCTCTGGCTTTACTCTCGATTCTGTACGCCTACCACGATGTCTTCGCTGTATATATATATATATATATATATATATATATATATATATATATATATATATATATATATATATATATATATATATATATATATATATATATATATATTGTTTTATGTTCTGTATTTGCAGCTTTGTTAGAAGATGGCTTCGGAGAGGACAAATACTTCCACTGTATCGTCGCCGAGAAGGACGAGAGTGATATTGGTAAGTTGGATGCCTTAAATAGCCGTTTGCGTTAATAAAAGACTCGTTTTTTTTTTTTTTTTTTTTTTTTTTTTCGTTTTTCATAGTTGAAACATGCTTGCTTATATTGCCACATCGTTATAAATCACATCACCGTACATTTCCGTCTTTACCACTGTATACGTTATTGTAATACAAATTTGACTTGAAACCATGTTTGCCTAAACTCTCTTACTTCATGAAATTCAGAAATTAAACAGTTAGGCCATGGTGTCAAATACACATACTGGTATGCTTAACCTATCTGTGTCTATATGTACATATATTTCAGTCAGTCATTACCCGATGTCATTCAAACGTTGTACTTTAGAAATGTTCTTTAGAGCCCCTTACATTGCTACAGGCAGATATATAAATGTTTATCATTCGGTTTTTATTCTACTACCTTTTTACTTCGTATTACAACACTCGATGTATATTCAAATACCTTTCTGCTTAGTATTATAAAATATGTTTTATATTTTACTACTCTTCTGCTTCGTATTAAAACAGTGGGTTTATATTCTACTACTCCTCTCCTTCGTGTTATAGTATTCACTTCTCTTCACACATATCGTCTGTTGGCGAATATAATTTGATAGACAGGATGATTTTATACTGTACCACCCTTCTGTTTCTATTATTCACTTCTCTTTATACGTATCATATGTTTGCGAATTTAATTTGATGGAAGCGATGAGTTTATATTTTACCCCTTCCATTTTCTACCATAGTGTTATCTGTTCCATGTACTTTATTTGTTTCTAACATGCTGTCTTTCCCTACCTGTGCATTTCCAATTGTCTGATTTCAGAAAGCAGCGTTCCAGAGCTTATCGGTTACGCCTTGTATTTCTACACTTACTCCACATGGGAGGGTAGGATGCTGTATATGGAAGATCTTTATGTCTGCCCAGAGTACCGAGGGGAAGGTGTGGGAAGCTGTTTGTGGAAAACTGTAGCCAAGGTATAAAACCCTGTGTCAACTGTATGTTTTTCGTACATGCAACAAGCTCATAAATTACTTTGCGTGGCGCATGTACACTTTAAAGCTATAAGTTGTAGTGCGCCTAACATAAAATGTTTTCAATCTATTTTTGCATTCAGAATGCAAAATTATGACATAAGTCGGTTAGGCTTAGTCTACATACAAACGTTTTGTTCCAGGGTATATAAACCTTTATGCTATGAATCAGCCAGCATTAATAAATATTCATTTTATTTTAAATATTTGTGCCTGGTATATATGCTCTATAACATAGTTGAATCTGGTTCAAACTGATGATCTTCTGATAGAACTTCGAAGATCCTAACATTTTCCTCATCTCAGGTAAGGCTTTGACAAAACTTCTTCCTTAAGTCTATTTATCTGATGTGTAGCCTTCCTCAGTGGTCACGTGATAACCAGGCAATAGTCGATAGCCGAAATGGTTATCGCCGGCAAATGGTCACTACATGTATATCGTTTCCATTGCCCGTGACTTTGGTTTCAACAAACATCGTAATTTCACTGCGTTATCTGCACCATTATTACAGATTCGAGAACATCAGCCCTAACTCAAAGTTGTTTTAGGCTAGTAGAATACCTTCCCATCTGTTCACAGAACACTTTCACAAAAACTTGCAAACGAGTTTTCTGTTTCGTAAATTGCTTCTTAAACCACATCGACTTGTTGTGTTATAACCTGTACAATCAAAAAATACCGAACCCCGTCCCGCCCCTTTTCCTTCCAGACCCTTAACTTCCAGCCAGTGCCTCATTTCTTACAGTTTTCTTGATAATCGCTTTTGCAGGAAGCGGTAAAGAGGAAGTGCACCCGGATGCAATGGGTCGTCGCTAACTGGAGTCAGTCCTCCATAGAGTACTACAAAAGGAATGGCGCCGAGGATATGACAAAAGAAGAAGGGTGGCACGTGTTTAGAATGGATCAATCAGCACTTAGCGAATTTGCATCATCGTCGCGAAGAAGAAACACCGCGACGCAGTGAACAAGACCCGCGTGTATTTTTGACATTCAAGCAATTTAAGGCAACGCGAAGAACAATATGTGTTGCCTTATATGTGGTACAAGGTGATGGAGAGGCAGGGAAGATTTGCTTCGCAGTAGGCCTACGTATGCATTGCTCTCAGAGAAAATTGGCATAGGCACCACGTGTGCACGAATTGTTAAAGTGTGCAGACAGTACTCCTGTGGAGTGTTTCATCCAGACCCCAGCTACATGTGCTCAATCCTTTAGGAGATACACTGAGTTAGACCACCAGGCTATTGTTTCTTGGACTGTAGATGAACACGTGGCCCATTTAAACGTCATTTATTAAAATACTCTGAATATGGCATCTTGCCGAATGTGTTTGCAGGAAGCGTGTATAAGGAATGTACAGTCCCTGATTACCAGCAAAGAACACACTCTTATAATAATCGACAAATTCTTACTGGAAAGAATGCTGCTATGGATGTATTCAGTAAGACATCTGTGACAATATATTGGTTTGCTGGTTTTTCCTTGCATTCGTCAGGCACAGAACATTGATTGAGTCAAGCGGAAATTACCTTGGTATGGAAGTCTCCTTTGCTGGAGGTATTTTTAGTTGCCGTTCAGTAGACGATCATTAAATAAGTGAAAATGAAACGTGTTTCCCCGTCCTCCAGAGTTTCCCATACTTTTCCGTCACAGGGCGGCAACTCGTATACATACATAATTTATTTGTATGTAAAACTATCATCTGAATTTTGCTCAACTTTGCCATCTAATGCTCTGATTGAATGTGAGCTCCATTACTGACTGCAATAATGTCTTCTAGTCTGGGACTGCACAGTATTTTTATTCAGAAATGTACATTAAATTTTAACTCAAAATTTAGACAAATCTCAGACAAAAAAGTCGTAAAAGATCTAGTCCATTGAACAAGTAATAGAGCTACTGTCTCTCTCCTAAAGACTGTGATTTGTGATCAAATGATTTATTGCTCTCTAGTGTTGTCTTGTGTTGTTTACTCGTTTGTAGTTATCCGAACTTTTTGAAAAACTCAAAATTATCAATGATAATCGAATGTCTGTTAACTTATTTCAAATATATAGTCGCTTTTTGTATAAGTGAGAAATGTGTTAAAACCGGAGACGGGCTTTATACAATATTTTTTTTTTTAAATTGATGTTTTTGTTTTAAACGACTTGTTAATATTCCTTGCCATGCAATTGTTAAGGTACGCATAAGCCAGTTATGAACGTTTAAGTGGGGCACCGATCAAATCATATTGTAGACAAACAAAAACAAATGGCTGAATTTATGCCTATTTTAAAGTAATGTACAGTTTTCAGGCAGTCTGTGGTATTTTTAGTTTGCTGCATGAAAATATGAGTTAAATTTTAGTAAGCGATATTGATCTTAAGCCTAAAATTTTATTTATTTATGTATTGAGCTCAATATCGCTTACAAAAATTTAGCTCATATTTTCAAGCATACAGTCGCTCATTCATTTGCTTAAATTTAAACATAAGGTATACTTATCTATATTCCATATGGGAGCTTGACTATACTGCCTTCTGCCATGGTTTTTTCGTTTACATTATCACAGCTGTACTACAACTCAAACACCAGACTCTGATTGACTTCTTTTAAAAGTGCACCAAGCAAAGAATAGGTTGTGATATGAAATACTAACGGAATAAAATATTGACAAGTTTAATCCATTAATACGTCCGTCTGTCGGGGCCTTTGTGACAACAAGGATATGACTACCCTCGTGTTGTCGTTCGTGCAGTCTAACTTTCGTTGAAGACCGCCGGAGTTCCACAAATGTGGTGAGCATGTCTGCACGTTACAAGCTTAGATTATTGGTTTTGTGGGTCCTGTAATGGTTTAGTACTCTTGATTCTTCCACACATAAAAATAAATTGGAAAAATAAATTGGAATAAATGAAAGCGGCGGCCTATTAAGCTTGAAGCAGAGCGACCTCCAAGACCTATATGAGGTAATAATATGTTATACTTTGACTTTTGCGTCGTACATAACGTTTCAATCACGTCACGACGAAATGAGGTAATACACGTGATTGTGTGTACATGTAAATAGTGTCATGTCAGCGATAAAATGGTCTGCAGAGTCAAAAACATAGAATTTCTATACAACAGAGGGTAGAATGTCTATTCAGCCCTCAACATCAATAGATTTTGGCACATCAAGAAAGACAGCAGAGAAGCTGGTTATGTGAAGAGTTCATTTTTTTAAGCATACGTTTATTGATACACAACATGCCCAGACAGTCTAGATTATACAAGTATTTTAGAAAAGGATATTTACTGTCATGGTTTTTGTGGCAACCATTGCAATCATCTCAGGTATGAGCGCCTTGCTCTGCGACATTTCAGATTCACAATGAGGAAGACAGGTGTGCTGTGCGGAGCAGCTATGACCTTAGGTTAAACTTAGCGAAGGGGAACAGGCTGTAAAAGTACAGAGACAGGAAAACGAGAATAAAGACGCCAGAGCAAGCCTAGAACATCTCGGCGGTTTGTAACTTGTCTCGGTGAAACGCCATATTATAATCACTTGAATCAAGTTCAAACACAACGCCCTTTCACCTCGATAACGCGGTCAGGGATGTTGACAAGAGGTCAGTTTTTATGAATCGCCTTGACTATGGTGGTTCGGGCTATAAAAGTTTTGATCTGTTTCCCCGATATTATTTACACAGACAGTACAAGTGGAACAGAGCTTACCTAGTGCATATATAAAAAGCTCCACTGAATTTGAAATAGCATTTTTGCCAAGTTTCAAATATCATTTTAAAAAACCGAGCCCCGTTGCCCGTGATTTGTCCGGACCCGATGAACTAACCAGTGTGTACTGGAAAAAATGATTTTATCCCACCATGCCGACAAAGAAGTAATATAAAAGAATACACAAGACAATACACGTGCTATCTGAATTCTTTGTTTCTGCCCTGTACAGTCTATAAATATAATTTAAAAAGGTACAGCATAGAGACTAAGATCAGAGCAGCGACGACAGTGTGATAGCTGGCAATTGTCACATTTAACCAGTGAAATACAGCCTCTTGTCAGTTTACCTCAGTGTTTATGCAAATGCTTAAATAGTAGCAAAATACACGCTACCTAGCATTATGAAGTAAGAAGAATTAGGTAAAAAATGCAGTGATGTTAAATGCAATATATGAGACATCACTGATCTAGAATTAATAAAAATGCTATGTTGTCATCACAAACCCAGGACAAGTAGGACTACTGATATAATGTAGATGCTCACACCATAGAGGTATATATGGATATATACTTCCGTGTATGGAGGTATATATGGATATATACTTCCATGTATGAAGGTATATATGGACATGTACTTCCATGTATGGAAGTATATATGGATATATACTTCCATGTTTAGAGGTATATATGGATATATATCTCCATCTTTACGCTGACTGGCAACTACGACCATACCAAAACTTTAGTAAACGAAAAAAGGACCTGTGTTCAAACTAAGGGCGCGTCACTTGGCCTTTTTAGGGAT
The DNA here is from genome assembly GCF_032854445.1 of Liolophura sinensis. Classification (NCBI taxonomy): domain Eukaryota; kingdom Metazoa; phylum Mollusca; class Polyplacophora; order Chitonida; family Chitonidae; genus Liolophura; species Liolophura sinensis. Next base: position 30,154,493 of record NC_088306.1, read on the forward strand.
ACACTCGAATCCAGGCTAATTTGAGAGTCAAGTTTAAAGAGAGGCACCCTACATAGGACAACCAACGCTGCCTCGCCCTTGGAGGCTTCTTTGAAAACACAAATTCAAAGAGAGCAAGTCTGGACGTCTCGTTCGACCGGATAAGCACACGTGTCTTTCCCTGTATAGAGCTCCGTGATATAAGAAAACGTTGTTGTTGTATTGGCATGGTGTTAATATTTCGACATCAAAATGTCCGGTATTACAACTCCATCCCCATCATCTTCATAAGAGGGCATGTCTCACAGGATAGATGACAATTATTTGAGATATCTGATAATCGCTTCAGTGTTATGGCTTTATTCATCTATCACTATAGTAAAACCTTTAAAGAGATTGAAAGCACTGCATGGCGCACTGTAAATGATTGGAGGTATGTCAAATAGAAAATGTACCAATATTATACACGGCTGGTATTAAAAGTAATTTTTAAGTTGTTTTTAGGAAACTTAAAACTTAATTAAAACTTAAAAAAAAACATTTCCCATTGAAAATATGTTCTGTTTAAAAGGCATTTCACTTTGATTTTGGATAGTATGTATTAATTTTTCGGAACGTTTGTTTTAATAATTTTTGTAAAAGAACTGCATGTATAAATAATTGTTCAAAATAAATTTTAAGTCACATCATTTGCAACAGCCTTGAATACCTTTCATTATTTCGCTCTCGGGATATCGCCACGGTTTAGCTGAAAAATTGCGGATAAACTTTTATTCCTTGGGGATAATAAATTTATTAGTGGAACAGAACATCCCTTCACACCTAAACTAGACACAGCACGCCAAAGCTTGCCTTTGTGGCTCTGTATTTGTACCATATTGATATTATTATTATTATATTCATCAATTTTACAGGCAAGAGTTCCACTCGTCTTTGTTGTTTGTTTCCATAAAGGACGATTTTTAATCAATGAAGAAAAAAAACAACATTGCTATCTATCGTTCAGCGCGGTTTTGAAGACGATTAAGGTATAGCTGACGCATATCAGCATTAACTTGTCCAGTGTACGTATCCACTTGACCCATCCGTTTTTATCGCGTCAGTAGCTCTTTAGTAAATGTTGTCCATAACGGTGCAGGATGTCACGGCATCCATATAGGATTTCTGGGGTCTATTTTACTAATCAGCCCCAATTTGCGTCAGGTGTAACCTCTATGGCAATACATGCTGAAGAGATAGACGATCACCGTTAGCGCGCTTGACGTAGTTTTGCGACAGCTTTGTCAAGAATGGTCTAGTGGAGATAAAGGATAAGCCTGAATGTATAGATCATTCATGGTCTGTGATTAGTTTAAAAGCGTCGTATAATTGCCAAGATCAGGCAGAACATGTATCAGACAAATACTGGGCGTCAACAATGCCTCTTACTAATTATATCCAACATATTTCCCATACAACATGTTCTCGGGCAACCCTGCTATTTTCCACTGAAAGACACCGCCAGTTGAATACACGAGCTTTCTTCGCTCTACATATTCTGTACCTGATTTTCGACTGGCTTTTCGACCAGAAGGCAAGCCTGAAACTATGTATTAGCTGCATGCTCGATCTGAGCACCTTGTTGCTAGAAATATAACTTTTAATAATGCCAAGGCATAACGTATTAGATGAGAATAAATACAAAAAGATTTAGAATAAACTTAAGACGGCTGTCACTGAGATAATATATCACTAGGTGAATATATTTTCGTCCACTTTTGAAATCCTTATTAAGTTCTAGTGTTATACAAACATACCAAAGGCGATTGGCTAAAGGCTATATTTCAGTTTAAAGGAAATGATTCTGTTTTAATCAAATCTGTTGGACAATTTTTCTACCGTACTTTGTTCTGGGTTCACCTTTACCGCTGCCGTTAAGGGAAAAAGAGCTTCCGTTCTGAATTGTCAAAGTCTTCGTCGAACAGATCATTATAACCTGCTATATTTATGAGTAAAAGTAAAACATAGACTCATTACAGACACGAAATAATGTGTATATACAAACCAAACCTTATTTATAAAATATCGCACGATGTCACGCTCAGTAATTCATGTATCTTAGGTGATTCTGATTGATAGTATTAGATTAGATTAATAGGCTCTAGAATTTAATTGACCTGGATTAGGTGATTAGGCCGATAGATGATTTGACCTGTAACCTTTAATCCCTAGGAATTACCATGATTAATGGATTAATTTATAGCGACACGATGCCCAACAAGGAAATATTAGGACGTAAATTATTTGGACTAAATGGGCTCTGTATTTCAGTTTGCTTACACAGTCGAGCAATGCCAGTAGTAGTAATACTGTGTTCGTTGGTAGAGTGCAACGAGAAATCTCAAGGATGCAAGGGAAAAAAAAAAACAACAGAGGGATGCCCATGACTGTTATTTAGCTGAAACGGCTTCCACAGACAGGTGCCTTTTAATCCAATTCTTTGTGGGACAATCGAAATATTGGAGTAGCATATAAATCAGCCGGTAAGTTTTCTGTTCATTGTTCCAACATCATATTTATCCGGAAATGACACATATTAACTGACACCAGTAGAGAAAGAAACATAAAAAGAAACCATACACATGTGACATTCACAGCATTAGGCCTCAAACTCAGTCAGTTGTTGTTAGGTGTATAAAATCAACATCAACATCTGAGTTTAAGTGTTTATGAGTAGCTCAGAACATGTAGCACATCTGAAATCCAGTGCTTATGACAGCTTAGCACATGTAGCCCATATGAATCGCAGTGTTTGTGATAGCTAAGTACATGTAGCACATCTAAATCCAAGTGCTTATGATAACTTAGTACATGTAGCACATCTGAATCCCGGTGTTTATGATAGCTTAGTACATGTAGCACATCTGAATCCCGGTGCTTATAATAGCTTAGTACATGTAACAGATCTGAAACCCTGTGCTTATGATAGCTTAGTAAATGTAGCACATCTAAATCCCAGTGCTTATGATAGCTTATTACATGTAGAAGATCTGAGTCCCGGTGCTTATGACAGCTTAGTAAATGTAGCACATCTGAATCCCAGTGCTTATAATAGCTTAGAACATGTAGCACATCTGCATCCCAGTGCTTAAGATAGAGCAAGTTACAGACAAAATCACATGTTATATTATATATTGTCATATAGATATATCACGTTATACTTCAAACAGGGGCGTTGGTAAACCATTTGCTCATCTCTATGCAATATTAGTAACCAATGGCCTGTGTTGTCGTCAATTGTATATGTTTGTGCACCATGTTAGTAACCATTACCTAGGTGAATAAGATCCGCTGCCTAACACAGCCTATAGTGAACCAGGTCTCGGCCGCTTTTGGAATAAAACACCAATCAAATTGGGTTTTCGAGGGCTGGTATCCGTATGCAAATAAAGTTGCGTGTGTAAACAGTGTCGGGTGTCTAGATAAATGAATTTGTCTTGGAGACAAAGGGACACAGACCCAACCCTCCCATAGAAACGGTTATAAAGGTAGCGTTGGGGTGTTTTAGGCACACACGGGAGGATTTCGGACGGGCACAATTACGAGCTGCTGTAGTAAATAACAGCATCCAGTAAATTAAGGTAAGACCAGTGTCCATTGCTTCCATTACTGTTATTAGCTAGCATTAAATAATTTCCTTACTTCTTTATTGCTTTTAGCGCCTTGCTCAAGATCCCCCCTCCCTCCCCCCTTATACGATGGCTGCCAGCTTTACGGCTAGAAGAAACGAGCGGTAACATTTTGAGCAATAGAAGAACGTGGGAACTTTAAAATGTCGTTGTCTTTTTTGAGTGAGGATATGTTTTTATCCAAGTGGTGGATTTCCCCCTTTTTGAAAGCGCCTGGGAAATGGTTGTAAAGATAAACCCGCTTTATTACTAAGTGTTTTTCACATTATCCGGTCTCACTGGACATATTGCGCTTGCTGACCATGTCTAAATCTTACAGTCATAGAAGTCACATATAAACGCACCTGCAGGTGCACAAATAAAGGTGCTGGGAAATGTGTATTGCTGTGTCTTGAGTGAACAATGCCACCGACGGCCTTGTATGCATTCGTGGAGAGGAAAAGTACATCACACGTAGTCAATTTATATTCAGATGTCTTTCATCAATTACAAAAAAAAAACTACTAGGGATATCGTGATATATTTTGGCAAGGGATATATATTTCACTTGATGGCTAGTTTTAATTGCAATGCTGACTTCTCCGACGGCAGTCAAGGTTGTATGGTAAACCCAAGTATATCTAACGAACAATCTGACTTAATTAGACGTGATAAAAGCGTACATGTGTGCCTCAAATAAAAGAGTTGTTTTCTCCAGGCACACAGAATGTATTAGGTGGAAAATTCTTATGTATAGGTAAAGAGTATACTTATAAGAGTAGGTAAGGTGTAAGAGTGAAATAATTAAATAAATAAGTAAATCATATAAGCGGCAACAGAGAACAGAAACACTTTAATTGATCATTTGCTTTTTTTATTACGAACACATTCCGGAAGAGCATTTTTTTCTAAGGTTGATATTTAACATAATTTTTTTCCAAACATTTTTACATTATACTGAGCACCTAAATGCAATAAAATTTATTGGAAAAAGCCTTAGAAAAATAAGGGAAATTGATGTGACGTCACATGTCTTGGATGTGACGTCACATGCCTTGGATGTGGTACAAGAAGGCGTCCGTATTTTATCGCACTATAAATGCCTTTTCACAACACAGCAGAGGCTCTAAAAAAAGTTTGTGAAAATAGTTTTGATGACAGTCTGGCCTGGCTCCTTCAATGACACACCGCTTGTGTTGATTTTAAGGTCGTATCCGACTCAGAGTAATCTGCACTGGAACTTATTACCGCAGATTTGCCGATCGGATATAGCCAAGAAGCCTCGAGCGATATGCATCCGGGATGGGCCTTCAGAAAAGTAATAAATACAGGTTTATGGTGATTAGTCTTAATTTCCAACATAGGACCAGGGTTGTGACTTGTGTTTTATTATTAGGTTTTCAACAGTGTGTTTGCCTTGATTATTGTGGAAGAACACGCTCTTCCATAATTTCAATTTATAGATGTTTGATTTGCTATTTATGTGCGTTTTGTGCAAAACAAAAATCTCAGGAAAACTGTCAGCTAACAATTAAGAACTGTACGACATTGTAAACGTTGTTTTTGTAGTCTTTTTGTATGCTAGTGTGCAATGCGCCTTCGTGTGTGTAGCACGTTAAAGCCCTCGGTCACAGTTACAATACGGACTACCGCTCCGTGTCGTCCTGTGATAAGTTGCCTGACTGGACGCATGAGGTATGCATCCACTATTCTAGCCGCGAAGCTCTCACAGCCTGGCAAGCGACACTTAGTAAGAAACTTGACCGCCTTTAAAAGTACACCCGCAGGTAATCGTTTAGTGTTCTTGAAAGTCGTGCCTAGTTGACCTAGGAATCTAATATGCGCTGTGTTTCTCAAAACTTAACCCACAAAGATGCCATTGGCTCCAAGCCAATGAAAATATCAAGAAAAGCGGACCCGAGTGGTGATGATTATGCAATTTCTCACTGATCTGAGCTGAGAACAACATCTGAGGCCCACTTATTTGACAATGTAGAAAGTATTGTGCCATCACATATTTATTTATTTATTTGATTGTTGTTTAACATAATTTTCGAGAAAATCTAACCTTGTCGGGTGGCAAATCAATCGTCAACACCGACTGTGACTTGGTCGGGTGGCAAATCAACTGTCAACATCGACTGTGATCTTGCTCTGGAGAGGAAAAGTACATCACACGTAGTCAACTTATATTCAGATGTCTTTCATCAATTACAAAAAAAACTACTGGGGGTATCGTGATATTTTTTGGCAATATATTTTTTGCCCATATTTTTTAACACCGACTGTGATCTGGTCGGGTGGCAAATCAATTGTTATCACCCACTGTGACCTTGATCGTGCTGGAAGCCCATATTGTCAACACCGACTGTGACCTGGTCGGGTGGCAAATCAATTGTCAACACCGACTGTGACCTATATTTTCAAAACTTAATGTGACCTGGTCGAGTGGCAAACCTGTATTGTCCACACTAAATGTGACCTATATTTTCAACATTTGAAGTGACCTGGTGGGGTTGCAAACCTGTATTGTCAACAGTTATTGTGATCTGGTCGGGTGGCAAACATGGATTGTCAACACTTATTGTGTGTCAACGCTTATTGTGTGTATTATCAACGCTTATTGTGTGTTGTGTGGCAAACCTGTATTGTCAACACTTATTGTGACCTGCTCGGGTGGCAAACCTACATTGTCAACAGTTATTGCGACCTGGTATGATGGTAAACATGTATTGTCGACACTTAATATGACCTGGTTGGGAGGCAAACCTGTATTGTAAACAGTTATTGTGACCTGATTGGGTGGAAAACCTGTATTGTCGACACCTAATGTGACCAGGTTTGATGGCAAACCTGTATTGTAAACAGCTATTGCCACCTGATCGGGTGGCAGACCTGCATTGTCAACACTTATGGTGACAAATCTGTATTGTCAACGCATGCTGTGACCTGGTGGGGTGGCAAACCTGCATTGTCAACACTTATTGTGACCTGGTTGGGTGGCAAACCTGTATTGTCAACACTAAATGAGACCTGATCGGGTGGCAAACCTGTATTGTTAACACTTATTGTGACCTGGTTGGGTGGCACACTTGTGACCCCATATAACAAGGTAGAATTCGTGTATGTGGTAAACGACATCTTGACCTTAAATTAAGATTTTAATGTCAGAAAATCCATTATACATCAGATGATTAAAGTGTTTTTATTGTTGTTCTTATTTACAGATGGTGTCCATACGTCTAATTCTGATCCTTGTTGGTCAGGTATACTTGGTACAAGCTGGAAGTAAGTACTCGGATTATGTCTCATTCAAAGCATTTACCTAGGCGCTAAACATCGATCAACACAAATCCGATCGATTATAAATATCAGTCTCGTGTACGTGAGTTGAACAAAATCGTTAATAGAGTTCATAAATTTTATAAACCAGGTCAAAATTTTCAATCATTTTAACACTTTAAATGGTAGAGCTATGAGCCTGACAAATGTGAATGTCAGTAAATACAAGAAATTTGATTTGATTAGGGAATGTGGAATTTTCGCTAAAAATCCCCAAAACCAGTTTAGTATCTTTAAATACGAATAGTGATCATCCATAGGACTTTAGTGTCTACACAATGTAGTATCATTACTTGTAATTCATTATGTTGTCTATCAGTGAGTCTGGTGAAAAAACGTGTAAAATTTAATAAACCATTGGCGAACGGGTTCAAGCTGGATACATCACACCAAAGCAATATTGCTCAAACATGCTTTTTTACTTACTACAAACTTTTCAAACGATTAACATTATACCATATCATCATTTAGCTCCAGTCTGTATATTGACTTTTCGCATCTGCTCACTTTAAAGGCCCGAGGCCTGCTGGCGTGGTGAATTCAAGGGAGATAACTATATATACATGCCCTGTATTTTCTTTTGAATCAGAATGGCCTCCCTTGATAGCAAAGGGGTGTGTTGCTGCCACAAACAGCAGTTCTGAAGCCATATTACTATTGATTTCACAGCACGTATCAAAACAGTTTAATGAGGTCACCTGAATAATTAAGGACCAATATGTGAAGACATCGTGCGCATTGATTCAGGACAGCCGAATTTTCATTCTGGTGGCATTGTCATGATAGTGAACGAAACAAGCTCTGAGTATAAGGCATGGTGTAATATACAGTTGTACACAAGAGGGGATACAAAATGTCTGAAGGCGGACAATCCTAGGCTCTCAACCCTAGACCCTAGACCAAAGACCCAAGACCCTATACCCTAGGTTCTATTCCCGTTCTCACAGCTACGACCACGGCTTGAAGTCATGCCAGGTATTCTATATTCCTCCATCTGCAAAAGTAATCACGGTCATACATGGGGTTCACTGTCCACTAGCTCTAGCGTTAACCGAAATCAAATAAATAAGTAAAATAAATATGAAATAAACAAAGAAGCAAATAAAGACAATCAATCAAGCAATCGATCAAACAACGAACAACCATCTTGTTAAAAGACGTTTGCAACTGTTTGTCAGACGTTTTATGCTAGGTTGTTAACAGCAAGGTAAACTGACGTATAAAAAACGACACCAGAGACGACTTCTATTCCGCACACTACACTAAACTCAAGATGAGAATAAAAACAATAACATTAATAGATGCATCGTAATTAGAGACAACATGGTTGCATTGGCACTCGTTGTCAACCTCTTTGTTGTAGCTGTGAAATTTGGTAATGCGTGCTCCGTGACCTCCGACTGCGAAGACAACAAGTCACTCGAATGTCTTTTTCCTTATGTTAACTGCGACAAAGGAATCTGTGTTTGCCCTAAGGGGCATACATATGAAACAGATGGCTGTAAGGCAACGCAAGCAGGTGAGACTGTTTTTTTTTCTATCACTATCATATTCATTTTCCTCAGTGTCCTCATCCTTATCATCATCACTATCATCCTCATTATGGTAAATGTCATTATCATCATTGCGATCAGTGTCCTCATCATTATGATCAGTACCCTCATCATTAGGATCCTCATTATGACCAGTGTCATCCTCATTAGGATCAGTGTCCTCATCATTATCATCAGTATCCTCATCATTATGACCAATGCCATCATCACTATAATCAGTGTCATCCTCATTATGACCAGTGTCATCCTCATTATGATCAGTGTCATCCTCATTATGATCAGTCAAAAATCATTAGTAGAAGTAGATTAACGTCTAGAACTCGTGTACTTAAACCTGGCTTTGTCTTGATTTTTGTAGATCTGTTCGTGGGTGATGATTGTACCGCCTTGGACAGTTCCCGGATTAAAGCTTGGAACGCCGAATGTTCAGGCACAAAGGTTACATGTAAATCTTCTTCCACAAAAGTGGACAACTCCTTCTGTAGAGGAACCACGGATAAGCTTAGAGGAGAGGAGTGTCCGAATATTTTCGACATGTGCTACAAATATAAGGGTGAGCATTAACCTGTGAGAAATCTGCAAATCTAAACCTTTACTTATCGCATTGTTAAAATGACAAAGTCCCAAACTGAAAACTATAGGACATTCAAAACATCCAAGAAAGTAAGACAGGGAGCTTGTTATCTAGCCTTTGCCGCTAGGAAAATTTATATCTGGCCTTTGGTGACACATGCGGCCTGGGAGATTGTTGTCTGGCCTATTTAACACATGCGGCCAGGAGTTTGTTGTCGCAAATAAATGACACTTGCCGCCAGGGAGCTTGTTGTCGGGCCTTTTTATCTGGGGTTTGGTGACACATGTGGCCAAGGAATTTACTATTGGGCCTTTGGTGGCACATGCGGATAGGGAATTTGTTATCTGTCCTTTGGTGACAAATGTGGCCAAGGAACTTTTTATCTTTGTTTGGTGGCATATGTGGCCAAGAGACTTGTTATTGGGCATTTGGTGACACATGTGGCCAGAGAACTTCTTACTGCGCCTTTGGTGACACATGTCACCAGGGAACTTTTATCTAGGCTTTGGTGACACATAAGGTCAAGGAACTTGTTATTGGGCCTTTGGTGACACATGTGGCCAGGGAACCTGTTATCTGTCCTTTAGTCAATCAAGTGGCCAGGGAACTTGTTATCTGTCCTTTAGTTACTCAAGTGGCCAGGGAACTTGTTATCTGTCTTTTGGTGACACATCTAGCCAGGGAACTTCCTATCTGTCTTTTAGTGACACATGTGGACAGGCAATTTCTTATCTCTCCTTTGGTGACACATGTTACCAGGGAGAATGTTATCGGGCCTGTCGTTGACAAATGCTGCTAGGGAAGTTGGTATCTGGCCTAGGTGACACATGCGGCCAGTGAACTTGTCATTTTGGTCTTTCCTGACACATGCAGCAATGGAATTTCTTATCTGTCGTTTTGTGACACATGTGACCAGGAAGCTTGTTATCGGGCCTTTGGTGACACATGCGGCCATTGAACTTCTTATCTGCCATATGGTGACAAATGTGGCCAGTGAACTAGTTATCTGGCCTTTGGTCACACATGCGGCCAGTGAACTTATCATTTTAATGTTTGGTGACACATGTGGCCAGGGAATTTGTTATCTGTCGTTTTGTGACACATGTGGCCAGGAAGCTTGTTATCGGGCCTTTGGTGACACATGCGGCCATTGAACTTCTTATCTGCCATATGGTGACACGTGTGGCAAGTGACCTAGTTATCTGGCCTTTAGTGACACATGCTGAAAGGGAATTTCTTATCTGTCGTTTTGTGACACATGTGACCAGGAAGCTTGTTATCGGGCCTTTGGTGACACATGCGGCCATTGAACTTCTTATCTGCCATATGGTGACAAATGTGGCCAGTGAACTAGTTATCTGGCCTTTGGTCACACATGCGGCCAGTGAACTTATCATTTTAATGTTTGGTGACACATGTGGCCAGGGAATTTGTTATCTGTCGTTTTGATGACACATGCGGCCAGGGAACTTCTTATCTGCCATATGGTGACACATGTGGCAAGTGACCTAGTTATCTGCCCTTTAGTGACACATGCTGAAAGGGAATTTGTTATATGCCGCTTTGTGACACATGTGGCAAGGAAGCTTGTTATCGGGCCTTTGGTGACACATGCGGCCATTGAACTTCTTATCTGCCATATGGTGACAAATGTGGCCAGTGAACTAGTTATCTGGCCTTTGGTCACACATGCGGCCAGTGAACTTATCATTTTAATGTTTGGTGACACATGTGGCCAGGGAATTTGTTATCTGTCGTTTTGTGACACATGTGGCCAGGAAGCTTGTTATCGGGCCTTTGGTGACACATGCGGCCATTGAACTTCTTATCTGCCATATGGTGACACGTGTGGCAAGTGACCTAGTTATCTGGCCTTTAGTGACACATGCTGAAAGGGAATTTCTTATCTGTCGTTTTGTGACACATGTGACCAGGAAGCTTGTTATCGGGCCTTTGGTGACACATGCGGCCATTGAACTTCTTATCTGCCATATGGTGACAAATGTGGCCAGTGAACTAGTTATCTGGCCTTTGGTCACACATGCGGCCAGTGAACTTATCATTTTAATGTTTGGTGACACATGTGGCCAGGGAATTTGTTATCTGTCGTTTTGATGACACATGCGGCCAGGGAACTTCTTATCTGCCATATGGTGACACATGTGGCAAGTGACCTAGTTATCTGCCCTTTAGTGACACATGCTGAAAGGGAATTTGTTATATGCCGCTTTGTGACACATGTGGCCAGGAAGCTTGTTATCGGGCCTTTGGTGACACATGCGGCCATTGAACTTCTTATCTGCCATATGGTGACACATGTGGCAAGTGACCTAGTTATCTGCCCTTTAGTGACACATGCTGAAAGGGAATTTGTTATATGTCGCTTTGTGACACATGTGGCAAGGAAGCTTGTTATCTGGCCTTTGGTGACACATGCGGCCAGGGAACTTGTGATTTTGGACTTTGATGACACATGTGGACAGGGAGGTTGTTATTAGGCATTTGGTGACACATGAGGCAAGGGAACTTTATATCTGGACTTTGGTGATACATGCGGCCAGGGAACTTTTCATCGGGCCTTTGGTGACACATGCAGCCTGGGAACCTGATATCTGTCCTTAAGTGACACATGCGGCCAGTGATCTTGTCATTTTGGCCTTTGGTGACACATGCGCCAAGGGAATTTCTTATCTGTCGTTTTGTGACACATGTGGCCAGGGAACTTGTTATCTGGCCTTTGGTAACACATGTGGCTAGGGAACTTGTTATCTGGCCTTTGGTAACACATGTGGCTAGGGAACTTGTTATCTGATCTCTGTTGACCCAGGCGCCCAGTGAACTTGTCATTTGGGCCTTTGGTGACACATGCGGCAAGGGAATTTGTTATATGTCGTTTTGTGGCACATGTGTCCAGGAAGGTTGATAGCGGGCCTTTGGTGACACATGCGGCCAGGGAACTTGTTATCTGGCGTTTGGGGACACATGCGGCCAGTGAACTTGTTATTTTGATATTTGGTGACACATGTGGCCAGGGAACTTGTTATCTGGCCTTTGGTGACACATGCGGCCAGGGAACTTGTTATCTCTCTTTTAGTGACACTTGTGGCCAGGGAACTTGTTATCTGGCCTTTGGTTACATATGCGGCCAGGGAAATTGTTATCTCTCTTTTAGTGACACATGCGGCCAGGGAACTTGTTATTTTGATATTTTGGTGACACATGTGGCCAGGGAACTTGTTATCTGGCCTTTGGTGACACATGCGGCCAGGGAAATTGTTATCTCTCTTTTAGTGACACTTGTGGCCAGGGAACTTGTTATCTGGCCTTTGGTTAAATATGCGGCTAAGGAATTACTTATATAAATTACCGCCCTTCGCCAAACACATGACACGCTTCACAGACGCCTGTTTTATTATGCAGTACACAATGGAATCAGGTGGACGTCACTGACCAAATCCAAGAATGTGTTTACCGTTTTTTGTCCGTTTCACAGCTTTGCGATAATTGTTACGTCGATAAAGCTACTTTGTGCCCGTTGATCGCATGGTACATGTAATAGTCAAGGACCACGTTTTGTTCTTCTCTGTATATTTTGTTCTACAGTTCACTATTTTCTGCACTTTTTATCTTTAGATGGGGTAGCTGCTTCTCCTATAGGAATCACGTGCATGGACGTAGGTGGAACCAAGAAGTGCGTGTGTGATCTGGGTTACATCGACGACGGAACAACATCGTGCAGAGAAAGTAAGTAACAATTGACCAAAGGACGACACGACACTTTGATCACAGGACGACACGAACCTCTGCCCACAGGACCACACGACCCTCTGACCACAGGACTCCACGAAACTCTAACCACAGGACGCCACGACCCTCTGACCAAAGGACCACACGACACTCTGGCCACACGACCACACGACCCTCTGACCACAGGTCCACACTACCCTCTGGTCACCCGACCACACGACTACACGACCCTCTGACCACAGGACCACACGACACTCTGGCCACACGACCACACGACCCTCTGACCACAGGTCCACACTACCCTCTGGCCACACAACCACACGACAACACAACCCTCTGACCACAGAACCACACTATCCTCTGACCACGGCACCACACGACCCTCTGGACGTCCCGGCCCTCTGAACACAGAACCAAACCACCTTATGACCAAAGGACGACACGACCCTCTGACCACAGGGCCACACAACCCTCTGGTCACAATACATTCTGACCACAGGACCACACGACCCTCAGAGCACACTACGACACGACCTTTTGACCTCAGGACCAAACGACTCTCAGATTACATGACAACACCACTCTCTGACCACAGGACGACACGAACCTCTGACCACAGGACGACACGAACCTCTGACCACAGGAGGACATGACCCTCTAAACACAGGTCGACACGACCCTTTAGCCACAGGAGGACACGAACCTCTGACCACAGGACACCATGACCCTCTGTCCACAGGACCACACTACCCTCTGTCCACAAGATCACACGTCCCTCTAACCACAGGAGGACACGACCCTCAGACCACAGGACGCCATAACCTTCTGTTCACAGGACCACACGTCCATCTGGCCACAAGGCCACACGACCCTCTGACCAAAGGACCACCCGACTCTAAGACCACACGACGACACGACCTTCTGATCTCAAGACCAAGCGACCCTCAGACTACATGACCACATGACCCTCTGAACACAGGACCACAGGACCCTATGGCCACAGGATCACACGACTCTCAGACCACAGGACGATCCGACCTTCTGACCTCAGGACCAAACGACCCTCACACTACATGACAACATGACTCTCTGACCACAGTACCACACTATCCTCTGCCCACGGGATCACACGACCCTCTGACCATACGACAACACGACCTTCTGGCCACAGGACGACGCCACGACCCTTTGTCCACAGGACCACACGACCCTCTAACCACAGGACGCTACGACTCTCAGACCAAAGGTCGCCATGACCTTCTGTCCACAGGACCACACGTCCCTCTGGCCACAAGGCCACACGACCCTCTGACCACAGGACCACACGACTCTCAGACCACAGGTCGCCATGACCTTCTGTCCACAGGACCACACGTCCCTCTGGCCATAAGGCCACACGACCCTCTGACCACAGGACCACACGACTCTCAGACCACACGACAACACGACCTTCTGACATCAAGACCAAGCGACCCTCAGACTACATGACCACATGACCCTCTAAACACAGGACCACAGGACCCTATGGCCACAAGACCACATGACTCTCAGACCACAGGACGACCCGACCTTCTGACCTCAGGACCAAACGACCCTCACACTACATGACAACATGACTCTCTGACCACAGTACCACACTATCCTCTGACCACGGGACCACACGACCCTCTGACCATACGACAACACAACCCTCTGGCCACAGGACGCCACGACCCTCTGACCACAGAACAAAAATATCCTCTGACCACATGACGCCACGACCCTCTGACCACAGGACGACACGACCCTCTGACCACAGGTCCACACAACTCTCTGACCACAATACCTTCTGACCACAGGACCAAACGACTGTCAGACCACAGGACGACACGACCTTCTGACTTCAGGACCAAACGACCCTCAGACTACATCACGACACGACCCTCTAGCCACGGGTCCACACGACTCTCTGACCACAGGAGGACACGCACCTCTAACCACAGGAGGACACGACCCTCTGATCACAGAACGACACAACCCTTTGATCAAGGGGCCACACGACCCTTTAACCACAGGACCACACTATCCTTTGACCACAGGACCACACGACCCTCTGACCACAGGACGCCACGACACTCTGATAACAGGACCACACGACCCTCAGGCCACACGACCACACGACCCTCTGAACACAGGACGCCACGACCCTCTGAAAACAGGACCACACGATGCTCTGACCACACGACCACACGACCACACGACCTTCTAACCACTGGTCACAGGACCACACAACCCTCTGAACACGGAACCAAGCTACCCTCTTACCATACAACACGACCCTCTGAACACAGAACTAAACTACCCTCTGACCATACGACAGCACGACCTCCTGACCACAGGATGCCACGACCCTCTGACCGCGGAACCAAACGACCTTATGACCACGGGACGACACGACCCTCTGACCACAAGGCCACACGACCCTCTGATCACAATACCTTCTGACCTCAGGATCAAACGACCCTCAGACTACATGACGACACGACACTCTGGCCACAAGACCTCACGACTCTCTTACCACAGGACGACACGAACCTCTGCACACAGGCCCATACGGCACTCTGACCACACGACCACACGACCCTCTTACCACGGTAGGACACGACCCCCTGACCACAGGACGCCATGACCCTCTGACCACAGGACCACACGACCCTCTGGCCACAGGACCACACCACCCTCTGACCACACGACCACACAACCACACGACCTTCTAACCACTGGTCACAGAACCACACCTCCCTCTGACCACAGAACCACACGACCCTTTGGCCACAGCACGCTACGACCCTCTGAACACAGAACTAAACTACCCTCTGACCATACGACAACACGAACCTCTGACCACAGGACGCCACGACCCTCTGACCACAGAGCCAAACGACCTTATGACCACAGGACGACACGACCCTCTGACCACAAGGCCACACGACCCTCTGATCACAATACCTTCTGACCTCAGGATCAAACGACCCTCAGACTACATGACGACACGACACTCTGGTCACAAGACCTCACGACTCTCTTACCACATTACGACACGAATCTCTGCCCACAGGACCATACAGCCCTCTGACCACAGAAGGGCACAACCCTTTGACCACAGGACCACACCACCCTCTTACCACAGGAGGACACGACCCCCTGACCACAGGACGCCGTGACCCTCTGTCCACAGGACCACACGACCCTCTGATTACGGATTACAGGGCGACACAACCCTCAGACCATAAAACAGGACTCTCCGACCTCACGACCAAACCACCCTTTGACCACACCACCCTCTGACTACAGGACGATAGGACCCTCTGACCACACATACCGTCCCGGATAGCAAAGTTGGTAGAGCGTCCGCTTCGGGACCGGTAGATCCAGGGTCAATCCTTGATCGAGTCACACCTAAGACTTTAAAAGAGGAAGTTCAGCATGAAGGGGATAGTGCAACGACTGGTTGATCCGTATCAGTATAATGGCTCGCGCGGGGCGGCTTACTTGCCTTCGGTAAGTCGTCTCAGTGAAGCAGCACTAAATAAAAGAGCGGTGGAAATCCGTCCTGCAACAAGGAGGCATATAACACGTGCATGCACGCTAATGATTCCTTCGCCGTCATATGACTGAAAAATTGTTGAGTACGACGTTAAACCCCAAGCACTCACTCATTCACCCTCTGATCACAGGTCACAGGACTACAGGACCCTCTGACCACAAGACCCTCTGACCACAGGACGACAGGACCGGACGACAGGACCCCCTGACCGCAGGACCACACGACCCTTTGACCACAGCACCATACGACCCTGGCCTTCCCTTTAACTGTCTCGAATTTTCTGACTGTGGCATATTTAGGCCTTTGTGAAAAAAATGACATAAATGCATATTGTATGAGGGCACAGCATTGCCCTTTCAGTCTTGATTTACCTTTGCCTGAAAGTTGTCCAAATTTTTAACTCGAAACTGGACCAATGATTTATTTATGTGATGATTTACGCCGTACTCAAGTGCATTTCTTACTTATATGCCGGCGACCAGCATTATGTGGTAGGAGAAAACTGGGCAGTCCCAGGGGAAATTCACGGCCATCTGCAGGTTTCTCGCAGACCTGCGGACCTCACAGCAAACAAAATACGGCCGGGTTTGGCCAGTGAGTACGCGTATTTCCATCCAGATAGCGCTGACTCCAAAGCGGCCAGTGATTTTTCCTTCTAAACCTTCCATTAGTCCAACCATTGAAAGATAAGCGACATATTTATGTGTAGGTCTTGAAACACTAATACCATATCCCGTCAGGCTTATGCGACTGGACACTGAAGGAGTTTTCTTTTTCCAACAGAGACTGTTGGCGACGACTGTACTGGGGATTCCGACTGCCTGAAGCAAAACCAGGAATGCTCCTCGGGAAGTAATAAACAATGTCAGTGTAAAAGCGACACTGAACTCAGCAGTGGAGAGTGCCAGGGTAAGATGGACTTGGTTTCAGAAAAAAAGCCACACATTTGCAAAGAAGTAAGAAAAGGTGTAATGTGTATAAAGTGAAATAAACCGTGGACAAATTAAAAAGAATCGTATGTAAAATGTATGCAAGAATCGTAGGTAAAATGTATGCAAACTGAGAGCAATGATTTCAAAAAGAGGACGCAAGTTAACTTAATTGTTAATAAGGTAACTTAATTGTCATTTTACTTCAACGAAAAATGGAACCCCACAGAAAATCGTCCAACGGTGGTGCAGTAGTGAGAGGATTTAGCTGCTACACAGAACATGATGCGTTGATAATTGGATTTGATTAGTCCGATTCTTCCGTTCCATGATGCAAAACGCCTTAAGAGTTATGAATTATACACAGCTCCAATGGCCACAGAATATATTTCAGTTTTTCGATTGATAAAAATATGATTTTGTGATAGCACGGAATAGTTAACATACACAAATCATTTTGGTTAACGTAATTAGATTTTGTTATGACAAAACCTACCCCTCAAAAAAGACTCAAACCTGCAATTTGGCGAATACACCAAATTTTCTGTATTTAACAAGAATAGAAATGATCCCTTTCCAAATACCAGATTCTTATCTCTTCTTTTATAAGGATTAAAGGCATTCAGGCTTGTTATCGCTGAGATTATTTTTCCTCTTCTTTGACAACTGTCTTTTTTTGCGTGAAAATTGCGTGTCACAGTTGTTAACATTCTACCCATGTTCATTACCAAATCGTTTGGGCAACCTTCTAGAGTACAAAACATTACCCACCTGTGACCCACTTTTCCGCCATATTGGAGCAGTAAGGAAATCTGTACAAAAGGTCCTGTCCAGAACCGCTGATCCGATTGCACTGAAAATTGATGTGCATGTACAAGACTACTGTAAGTATCAGGATTGAAAATATTACGGAAATTGGTCGAGAAATGCGGAAGCTCGCCATTTGGGCGTTTTAGTCACATGATGATGAATTTTGGAAAAACAAGACAGCAATAAGATATAGATTGGCCTGCTGAATACAACCGTGGTTTTAGTTTTTTCCTACGATGTACATTTTTTTTTCAAAATTGCAATTATAGCTCATTTCAATGTCATTGGTCAAATGTCATCTGACCGGTCACCGTAATAGCTATGAAGCTGAAAATTGGTCAGTAGATAGATCAACCACAGATCTTCATTTTGACTGCACAGCTACGACTGACAGTTTTGCGTTTAAAAACTTATTATTTTCAATCATAGCCAGCTTGTAGAATAGCAGTATCTCCAAAACTGGTGAAGGTAGACAAAACACACTCGGCCTTTTTAATAGCCAACTTAAGAAGCAGCTTTGGACGTTTTGTGCTGTTTGGCCAGTCACGTGATTTAGTAACCATTTTGATTTTTTTTGATAAGCTTAAAGCATTTTTTTCGGTACATCGGCTGATGATCTTTTGATGAAATATTCTCGTGCAAGTTTTAGATGGACCACCATACCTATATTGTACAAAAACATTTTTGTTTGATCTGCAGGTTGTGTTGTAACTGACCAATAAAATAAGCACAAATGGAGTTTAAGTATAAAACCTGCTATAAATGATTAAATAAACAGACTTTACTCCTTGACGTCCAGATTACAAATCTGTAAGAACTATTTTTGTCCTTGGCATGCTTTTCAGGTTATGACCAAAAAAAACCATCAAAATAGGAAGTATGACGTAAAACCCCTGAGTGTACATACATACAAACATCATGAAACCTGTTCACTGTAGAGTACTGGCTGCATGGCGTGTATTCTAAATCTGCCTGGCGACAGGAGCAGTAAATGAAAGGAACACGCAATTGGGGAGCAATGTTTTTTAACATCGCCGATAAGCATCGCCCCAAGCAGTCACCTGTTCAAATCCAGTTAATTCCTGCCAATCTTTGTTGCCTTATTTTCTTCAAATATCTTGGAATTATTAGGCATCAGACTAGGAGTCCTATCAGCCTTGGGTTCAAGTCCAATCTACTCCTTATTCTAATCTTTTGATTTAAATATGGACACTGTGGTTTATTTGTGTAAGACTCCGGCTATTGCTGAAATAGTTTTGTTTTCGTTGAAAATATGACATGTGGTTTCCACGTGGTACATGCAATTTACTCACGTAAATTTACTCGGAGAGTATATGGCCTAATATGGATTACGTCTATTTTTGTCTCGTATTAGACAAACCTGAGGTCTTTTCAGAGGCGCATAGAAAAAATAGATTTGAACGGTTTGGAAAGTTTTAGAAAGTGGACACTAAAAGATGAGTGTACAGATTGCTTGGAAGCCGTATAAATGCATGCAATTCTAGTTTTAGCAAATTTTGTCACTTGATTTGGCGGCCATCTTGGATTTTCATGAAAATCTATAAAAAAATCTTCTTCTCCAGAACGGCTGATGCGACTGAGCTGAAATTTAAACTCAAGTTGCATAAAGCATAGACATGCTAAGTTTGAGAACGAGAACTTTCTAGTTTGAAAATTGTACAAGCTCGCGAGTAGTATAGAATGTAGGTTTGGGGTCTCCGTGAGGAGCCATTTTTTGAGGTTTTAGAGGAGCCGTTTTTTGAGGTGATGTGGTGGTGACGTCACACCTGCCAGCCCGAAGGGCTGGTAGGTGTGACGTCACCCCTCAGTTGTGGGTTTTTTTCCACGCCGCGGGGCGTATGTGTATAGACGAGTGTGATATAGTGTACAGTATAACAGTATAGGGAAAAAAAGAGCGAAAAAAAAGAGGCAAAACGTCGGCTTGTAAAGTCGAGTGGGACAGCTCGAAAAGAGCTCCCGGGCGCCAAAACGGACCAATGGGTGAGCCGGATTTGCCTCCAAACTGCCCAATGGGGGGCCCGCAAAACGGACCAATCAGCGTGCGAGAAGAGGTTACGTAAGAAAAAACGAACCAATCAGCGCGTGGTGAATTTCCGCGTGGATAGGTAGTATAACCGTATAACAGTATAGGGAAAAAAGAGAGAAAAAAAGAGGCAAAACGTCGGCTTGTAAAGTCGAGTGGGACAGCTCGAAAAGAGCTCCCTGGCGCCGAAACAGACCAATGGGTGAGCCGGATTTGCCCCAAAACGGCCCAATGGGAGGCCCGCAAAACGGACCATTTATTCGTTCATTCGTTTGTTCACTGTTCGAGTTCGAAAAAATAAATAAAAAAAGTTTTCAGGTTGACGACCCTTGTCTTTGGTGTTGGTTATTGTCTTTACCTGTTGGTGAAGGGATAGTCTATCTATCTATCTATCTATCTATCTATCTATCTATCTATCTATCGTTTGATTGATGTGGCTAGGGTTCGGTCGGTGATGGCATTAGAATGACGACGGTGTCTTCTTTATGTCTTTTCTAGCCTGGCGAAGCTCCGTACAACGCCGCAATGGAAAGACTGGGTAGCTGTCGTCACCGACCTGCAAAGCTACACAAGTGTACTTCATAGTATGTTTGCGGATGGTAGGGTGAACGGGGGACGACTGCAGGTGCTGCAAGCGTACACTGAAGACGTCTGTCAGCATGTCGAGGATTTCCCGACCTATTCAAGCGTATTACGTAGAGATTGCTCGTCCCACGTTAACAGAGGTCTATCAACGCTCCGTGTTACAGACCTGTACATTGCTGTAAAGAATAATACTAATACTGTTACCTTACTATGGAATCCATCCCCGGTGTTTTTGTGTTTTCTTTTTATATGGACTGGGTCAGTGTGTCAGTGTGTCAGGCTAGGGCCACTCTATACTATATATAGGCGGTCTGAGGTGGGTTCACTCATTACACACAACAGACACCAAGCAGCAAGGACGACGTGGCGGACTATGCCTCGCACGAAAAAAAAATCAATCACGCCGGGCCGTGGTTCAAACCCGATCGATACCGCTCTCCATGCTTTGTATTACAACCCGGACAGTCCAGCGGCTTACAGCGGGGTTCAACCCCTGCTCAAGGCAGCTCGACAACAGGGACTCAAAGTGAGTCGAACCCACGTGTCGGCTTGGCTGGCTCAGCAGGACACGTACACACTCCACCGACCTGCACGCCGCCATTACCGCGTAACCGAGTGGTGGTTGGGGGTATGGACAGTCAGTGGCAGGTGGACCTGGTCGACATGACAGCGTTCACCAAAGAGAATGACAACAACCGTTACCTACTGACCTGCATCGATGTGCTCTCCAAGTATGCCTGGGTGATCCCACTCCGGCCAAAACCGGGGCTCGGTTTGATCGAGGCATTTCAACAGATTTTCAAGACGGGTCGCCGACCGTTGTACCTGCAAACGGACGAGGGGAAAGAGTTTCTGAACAGACCGTTTCAAGCCTTTTTAAAGGACAAAGGGGTGTTTTTTCTTTCACACGTTTAACGAAACCAAAGCCTCCGTGGTAGAACGGTTCAACCGCACTTTGAAAGGTCGCATGTACAAATATTTCACCGCTCACAACACTCGGCGCTACCTGGACGCCTTACCGGCCCTGGTTCGCGGTTACAATCAAGCCTACCACCGAAGCATACGACGAGCCCCTATCGACGTCACTCCCCAGAACCAGAAGGAAGTCCGGCAAGTCTTGTACGGTCCATCCACACACAAACGCTCGGTCCACCGGTATCGGGCGGTGATCTCGTGCGTATCAGTAAAGTGAAAGGGAAATTTGAAAAATCATACCTGCCGAATTGGAGCACGGAAATGTTCCGTATCGTCCGCTCCATCCTCGACAGCCTGCTGTGTACACACTGGAGGATTTGAACGGGGATCAATTGCTAGGGACGTTTTACGAAACCGAACTCCAACCGGTGACAGCCGCGGTGGATAAGTTTTATCAGGTGGAGAAGATCTTAAAAAGGGAGCGGCGGCGAGGGAAACTGTACTATTGGGTGAAGTGGGTCGGTTATCCACCCAGCTTTAATTCTTGGGTCCCGGCCACGGACGTGAAACGTATTTAAAACCCGAGGCTAACGGGGTCGCTACCACTTCCGACTGACCTGCCTTAAGGGATGGATCGGTGTATACAAGGCTTGCGCGAGAATAAAGGGACCGTAGCAGCCGTACTGGGCGTTCTCTTGTACATCGGTGCTTTAGTGGGTGGATTGGCTGCAGAACTCAGCCTACAACTGCTCCAAGACCAGTCAACCCTACAATATCTAACGAGGACAATTAAAACAAGACGCGTTCCGCTGGATTGGGACACCTGTATCGCCACCCCAATCACCGTCAATCGCCCGTCGGTTTGACAATACCGAGAACGCCGTCACTGCCACTAGCGCCATTACCCCGAGCTGGGATCGAACTCCCACGTCACAACCCTCCACACCCACCAACAACCACACTACACCGACGGCACCCACTCTCCTCAAACTTCTCAAACTCCTCAAACTCTTCAAACTCCTCACCCCCTTCACCCACCCTACTCACCCCACCACACCAATACCTAGCATCGTTTCCACACCTGTCTATCTACCCCCTAACACAACACAGGTAACACAGGTAACACAGGTAACACAGCCAACACAGGCAACACAGGCAAACGCAGGCAACGCAGGCACCATCACCTGCCGTCACTCCCCCCACTATCCACCACCCCCACCCGTACGACGATCCAAACCGCCGACGGAGCTAGTTCTACCCATGGACACGCGATGGGAGCATCCCTTTACCTGCATTGTCAGCGGCCCGACGGGATCTGGGAAGTCTGTGTTTGTGAAACGGTTAGTGGAACACGCTCCAGCTCTCATTCATCCACCCCCACAACGCATCGTCTGGTGTTACGGGGAGTGGCAGCCATTGTACACCACGTTACCTCACGTTCAGTTTGAAGAAGGTGTGCCCAGCCCGTCCAGTTTCGACCCGGGGGAGCGGACGTTAGTCGTCGTGGATGATTTGATGGCTGAAGCCGACGATCGCGTGACAAAACTCTTCACCAAAGGCAGTCACCACCGCAATATCAGCGTGGTGTACATCGTGCAGAATTTGTTTAACAAAACCAAAGACCATCGGACCATCAGTCTGAACGCACACTACTTGGTGCTGTTCAAAAACCCATCGAGATGTATCCCAAATTACCACGATCGCTAAACAAATGGCTCCAGGGCGGACACAGTACGTGCGCGAGGCCTTTGAAGATGCCACGGCTGAACCTCACGGGTATTTGCTGGTGGATTTCAAGCAAACCACACCCGATCACCTGCGACTTCGCACCCACATTTTCCCCGGGGAGATTCAACACGCCTATCTCCCCAAGTCATAACACCAACTTTGAACCTACAATCTACCACATCAGTTTGTTTTGGCTGGCTGGCTGGTGGGTAGGCTGGTGGGTGGGCTGGCTGACGTGTCAGCTGACGGACTGGTAAAAACAGTGTATTATTGCGGCGAGCGGTGACTAGGTCAGTGTGTCAGTGTGTCATCATAAAACTTTGAACACACAGTCTATCACCTCAGTTGCTCTCACGACGACGACCCGTGATGAGGTCACACCGTCTCCAACGTTACGGTCCCTTATTAACCCTACTCGCGCGAGCCACCCCCTCTATTCGTCAGGCTGTGCTGCGGGGTAACGATCCAGGATTACTCCGGTGCTTGTGTGAATGTGCTAAGAATGTGTTAAATGGAAACGTCCCACTCTCGCCGGCTTAGAAGGTGAAGTTACAGCGACACAAGACGGGTCTTCGCACTTTGGTGAAGAAAAGTGTTCCCCTGCATAAGAAAGGACGGATTGTTCAACGTGGTGGATTCCTGCCACTGCTTCTCGCTCCCCTCCTCGCCAAAGCCATTGTACCAGCCGTTCTCGGGGGTGTTGTCGGCGGTGTCGTTAAGGGTGTCACTAGTAAGGCTATAGCTGGTGGTAGGTAATGCAGCACGCCAAGAAAATGGCCTTGGTCGAGCCACGGCTCTTAGAGACGCTCACACGACCTTCACCTTCAGCCCATCCACCTCCAGCCCACCCCAACTCCCCATACCCCGTCCCCAGTACGGTGAAAGCCCTCAACACGCTCGATCAAGAGATGGCCTCGATCCTCCACGACAGGACTCTCTCGGACGAGGAGAAAATATAGCGATATCACCACACCCTTCAACGGTACCGAACGTTTCAAGATCAATACCAAATCGGGCGGCGACCGAGTTCGATCCCACCTCAGGCCAAATCCACAGCCAGTCGTTTTTTGAGCGAGGCGGATAAGGCGATGTTAGACACCCCGACCCAAACCTTCCAGCCTACCACCCCTACCATCCCTATCACCCCTACCACCCCTAGCCCCTCACACGAGCGCTCAATACCCCGGGATCACTACCGGGCTTGGGTGCGGGAAAAAATGAGCACACCCGCCGAGCTGGGGAATCCCCCGACCGAGCTGGGGAATCCCCCGATCGCCAGAACCCCGACCAGCCAACATAAAAAAAAACCAGGCCCTCCACTACCACCTCTAGTTCCACACACACACCACACACCACACACACCACACACACCACACCAAAGCGACCCAAGAAGACGCGACGAGGCCAGCGACCTGAACTCCGGCCCGCTTCATCTATCATACGCCCGCTCAGGTGGAGTCCCTATTAATTAAATACAGGCACCAGAGGACAAAACGATCAGTCCACCTGAGGGAGATCATCTCACCCACACCATGTTTTACGTGACGCTACCCAGTAACAGCTCGCTGGACTACTTCCCCAACAATACCTTGACGCGTTTCACCACCCAATTACCCCGCCCCATCCATTTGACAGGTGACTGGGAATGTGGGCTGGTCGAAATACAGTATCCCCGGACCTGGTTTAACGTGCGGTCAGGTGAAGTGTGGTATACCATAGACTCCCCAAAAGACTCGCACCACGGTACGCATAAGCTCATATTACCAGCCGGCTACTACCCGACACCCAAAGACCTGGCCTGGGGGTTGACCAAATTGTTAAGCGAGACAGAGATCCGCGATCTCCAGGAGCACGCCGGGGACTTAACGTTTGAGTTCGACGATATGCAGCGGAAATACAGCGTGCGGTTTGAGAAACCACTGGGGCTTGGTTTCAGCCCACGGCTAATGCAACTCATGAATTTACCGTGCGGATGGCTCATGGGACCGGCGGACCTCATGTATGTCGGTGCCGAGGATTTAACGATCAGCACACCCACGCTGTACGTGTACACAGACATTATCGAACCGCGTGTGGTGGGGGACACGTTGGCCCCGCTGTTGCGGACGGTTACCACGGAAGGGCAGTATGGGGAGCACGTCTCCAAGACTTTCCAACACGTGGAATACATCCCCGTGCAGTCCAAACATTTCTCGACGGTGGACATTGATATTAGGGACGACACGGGTCGATCCGTCGCATTTGAACGCGGTAAAGTGGTGGTGACACTTCACTTTCGACAGCGGCGTGCTTTACCCTTGCAATAATGGCATCACAGCAGGCTTACATCGACTATTACACCAAACAAGCCGGCGGAGGTGGGTTACCTGTGTTTCGGGGTGTGGCTGTCCAGCGCGGTCACGGTTTGCTGGGTGGTCTCAGCAAACTCCTCCCACAGCCCTTGTTAACCTCGCCGGCTGTGAAAGCACTGGGCAAAACGGCGTTACGAACCGGACTGCAAGTCGTGGGGGACGTGCTGAGTGGGGGCGTGTCACCACAACAGGCTTTGAAACGACGCGGTTTGGCGACTGGAAAACAGCTGCTGGTCAAAGCTAGTCGCTACGCCCGACAGCGGTTACTGGGTGAGCCTATAAAACGGAAGACACCGCGCGTCACGCCCACTCGTCACCGACACGTGGGACTTAAAAGACGTGCCGTCAAGCCCAGAAGAAGACACATCAAAACTCGAGCCACATCGAATGCCCTGAATCCACCGGATATTTTCAGCTAAACACACACGCGCACGCGCACATACACAAGCCATGGCTCTTCCCCACCCCGAATGCTGCCCGTCCGTCAGCAGTGAGTTTGATTTGTGGACCTTACCCCCGACCGACACCAGCGTTCGAGAAGGCCGCTGGGATGCTTACAGCCCCATCGCCAGCCTGAGTGATGTGGGACCTGTAGAATTTGTCATCACCAACGCTGACGCAGACACTTACTTGGACTTGGCCAACACCATGCTGTACGTGAAGGCAAAAATCCTCAACGGGGACGGGACGGCTGTGGCGGCTGACAAGAAGGTGGCTCCGACTAACCTGTGGATACAATCCATGTGGCGACAGGTAGACGTCTCCCTGAACGATAAACTCATCACGCCGTCCACCAACATGTACCCATACCGGGCTTACTTGGAGACATTGTTGTCTTACGGTAAAGAGGCTAAAAAGAGCCAGCTGTCTGCTGCCTTGTGGTATGCGGACACCCCAGGAAAGTTTGACACGATGACTGACACCAACGCCGGGTTTGTCGATCGGCTGAACTG
Source organism: Liolophura sinensis (assembly GCF_032854445.1). NCBI lineage: Eukaryota > Metazoa > Mollusca > Polyplacophora > Chitonida > Chitonidae > Liolophura > Liolophura sinensis. The sequence continues at coordinate 30,181,236 of NC_088306.1, forward strand.
CACGGCTGAAAGTCGGTCGGTTGACATGCTGGGTCGCCTGCATTGTGACATGTTCCTGCAACACCGACACCTGCTCAACAACGTCACGGTCCGCATCCGTCTCACCCCGGCTAAGGATTCGTTTGCTTTGATGTCCGATGAAGCCGCTCCCGGCTACAAGACTCGCTTGGAGGAGGTCTTGATCTTTGTGCGCAAAGTGAAAATCACCAGCGGTGTGCAACTGGGGCATTTGAAAGCCTTGGCCAAAGCTCCTGCCAAGTACCCAATCCGCCGCGTGCTGACCAAGTATTTCTCTGTCCCCAGAGGTCACACCCTCATCAATGAACAAAACCTATTTCTGGGCAGCTTACCGACACGTTTAGTGGTGGGGTGTGTGAGCAACAAGGCTTTTGACGGGGACTACACTAAAAACCCGTTTCGTTTCCGACACTACTACACAAACTGCGTCGCCTTGTACGTTGGCGGTCGTCAGATTCCAACCAAGCCCCTGACACCCGACTTTGAGAACGAGAATTTCATCCGCACGTACATGAACCTCTTTACCCACACGGGGAAAGCGTTCCACGACGAGGGAAACAATATCAAGCGCACCACATTCGCCGAAGGTCACACGCTGTTTTGTTTCGACTTGACCCCTAGCCTCCACGATGACCACCAACTGAACCTGGTACAAAAAGGGGATTTGCGCCTGGAGATGCGGTTTGCCAAACCACTGCCGGAAACCATTAACGTGGTGTGCTACGCTGAATTCAGCAATATCATAGAAATAGACCAAAGCCGAAACGTGCTCTGTGACTTCGCCAGTTGAACAGCCCAAAACAACAAACAACAACATGGACACGGTACAATTGCGACGTGTGCTACAAACAGACGTGTTTACCCGGGCTGTGGTGGGGGCAGGAGGTGGTGTCTACCCTCGGGATCATCTCCCCTCACTCCCCTCACGCCTCTCACTCCCCTCACGACCCTCACGACCCTCACGCCCCACCCCTAGGATCCCCTGGACCCCCTGGGCCTGCATCATTAACACAGACACGTGCCTTCGCCCAGGACGACATTGGGTCGCCGTCTTCATAGACCAGTGGTCCAACCCACCCCATCTCCGGGGCGAATACTTTGATTCCTACGGACTCCCACCCCTCTACCCCGATATCACCGCTTGGCTTAACCGGGGAACACACCACTGGACGTGGAACGATCGGCGGCTGCAGAGTCTGGACACGACCGTGTGCGGTCACTATTGTGTGTATTACTTAACCCAGCAAGCTCGAGGACGTCCCATGGATGCTATTGTACACACGTTGGACACAGCGTGCACGACCTACGATAATGACTTGCGGGTGTTCGATTGGGTGGATCGTCAGTTTGGGATTCATCCCTCGTTTTTTTTCCACACCCATGGACTGTAAAACATACATCAAATAACATTCTTTCTTTCCAGTTCGATGTGTTATGCATTCCACGTTCTTGTTTTCCCTGTTCGACCTGTTACCCCATACAGTATGGAATAAAATTAAAAAAAGAGACTATGAGACTCACATACCGTGGTGGTTTGACTTTTTTCTTTATTATGATGAGGACTACCACAACAGCATGCAGGCCAGCTATAGCACACTGACACACTGACCCACTCACCGCCTGTTACATCGTCATACATTGTTGCGTCATACATTGTTACCAGGCCGTCTGCCGTATACCGGCAAGGCACCGCTCGGCAACAATGTATGACTATGTAGCAGGCACGGCAAGTCGGGTCAGTGTGTCAGGCTATTACGGCTACCGACCCGCCGCCCCCCGCTAGGCGTTTTTAACTTTTTCACGTACGTACCACTGCGAATGATAAAACACATGAAAAAATTGTACAATTAAAAAAAAAAATGGGAAGACTGTGTCTGGTGTGGGGCTTCTTTTTTTTCTTTTTTTTTTTTAGTCCTTAGATTGAGAAAGTACTCTTTCGGGAAGAGTTGGTTGGCCCTGAAAAGGGCCGTGGGAAGTGTCACAAGAGCACAAGAGCACAGGAGCCGGGTGTGTAGAGTATCCATAGCACTGTTCTACAGATCTAAATAGGTGGTGCTCACCCCGTCGGGGAGCACTTTTCGCTTTCCGTAAAAGTATGTGAATGCGTCTTTGTGTTGGGTATACGAGTACATCGTATTGCCCCGCATCCGCATCCCCCGATTCACACCACTCGCGCTTTGGTGATTGCGCAACACAGAGAGGTACACGGCCTTGTCCACACCTCGTGCGCTCACACCTTTGCAGGAGAGTTTGTCTTTGGCGTTGGATGCCCCGCCGTAACAATAATAAGTCTTGGAACACAAACTGACGATAGCATCACCGGTCCACTCGACTTTGAAAAGCCCCGGTGTGCGCTTATCGTGGTCGTAATGGTCGCGACGGGGTAACCACGCATCCCGCTCGGTCTCGTACACGGCTCGCAGCTCGGGTTTGACGAGGGATTCCCAGTCTGGGTCGGACCAAGCCATGTACGCAGAGTCTGTGTCCATCTCACAGTACTGCCAATCCGCCTTGTCGAAAAAACGAGCCATGAAATCGTAATAAAATTCCAGCATGCGGAGTTTGGCATACTGGTAGACCATGCACCCTATTTGCAAGGGGAGATTGTAGCGAATGGTTTTCTTGCTACTCGTCACTTCAAAGGTGGTCTCGTCGATGGGGTCGACGGTTCGACACCGAACACTCGCCAGTAATTTTCGTGTTTTTGCCAGATCGCAGATTTTGACATCCACGTGTCGGTCTTGATTGGTGACGGTTTTTCCATAACCTGAATTCCCCAACAGCTTCATCGTCTCTCCGATCAGGGCTTTGGTCGGGTTGACATCCCCCTCCCGTCGAGCTTGGGTGACGGCGTCTGCGAAGGATTCGAACGCTCGCTTCGGTGTGTATTCCATCGCTTGGTAGACGTGCGTGACGACCAATCCCCGACCGAGATACCATTGGAGCAGAGGTGTGGCTAGCAGAATTTGCTTCCCAAACATGCTCCCGATCAGCATACGCCTGGGTGTGGGCATAATGTCATTCACAGCCGCGAACTCTGCCATGGTGGGGCCTATATCAGCCCGACTCACCTCGGTGTTTTTAAAGATGGGTGGGCATTCGGCAAAGTCCGCTTTGAGGTGGTCCGGCACGTGGATGTCACATTCCACAAATCCAAACAACTGACCTTGAATGACAGCCTCCATGAGCTGAGCTTGTGTCTTGGGTTGTCGCTGTGACGGGGGTAAACCGTACTGTTGTAGGAAGTCCCGTAAGGCTGGGTTTGTCGCGCGTTGGCGGTGGAACTCGCACTCCCATATCGTTACCAATGGATAGCCCTGGGAGCGAATGTATGCGTCGTTCGCATCCACCTCCTGCCGTAAGTCCTGGGGGGTTAATCCCCGCCGCTCATTGTAGCACACCTTTCCCGGGCGAGGGTGATTCAGGTGACAGCCGTGATAGTGGAAATAACACCCGTGGAATTGAAACACAGTAGGCTGTCCGTCGATATAGGCGAACCCGTCTACGGGGAGTTGTCGATCACCGATCCGCTTCTCGGTGTGATTGAGTCGGTGACGGATCGATACCCCCAGCTGCTGTGCCTTCCAGTCCAGCCATTTTTCAGCCAGACGGGTGGCGGTGCCGGAGGGGAACGAACTTCTCTCCCCCGTCCTGACGGCGCCAACGGACGCTAGTGACCTGCCGGCATAGGTGAGGCCAGGCAGTACAGGTACAGCGCGTTGGCATCGAATCCACGATGCGCTGACACAGCTTTTCCGCCCCGTATACGGGTCACACCTCGTTCGTGGTAGCGGTGGAAAATGATACTCGGCCCCACCCACGATGTTTTTTCTTGAGGCAATCGTGCATGTCCTTTGTCTTTCTCACCGACGAGGGTGAACACGGAGCGTAAATCATGGAATAAGTAGCGGAGGGTAAGCCCTGGTATGCTGATGCAGTGTTTGAAGACATCCACATGCATGGTTCGGTAGAACACCGACATCTTCTCCGCAGCCTCCATAAAGGGAATGACGTCTAGGTTATTATACCACCGCAGCAAGTCTTTGGACGGTCCGCATGCCGTGCTCTCGCCACACCGTCTGTAAGGTCTTGTACTCCGCGTCCGTGCACGGCTGGTGGGTGAGATCATTGTCGAAAGCATGCTGCGGTGGCAGTGTGGTTTCCTCCAGCCGGGCCAGGGAGTCTATGTAGCTGTAACAAAATTTCCCCTTGGTCACGTGACAGTCCGTAAGCTTTCACCACTTGTCGTAACTGTAATTCGGGGCCAGGTAATTCCGAATGTCCAGAAATTTCAGCTGCGGTGTGGCGAGGGCCATGTGATTATTGTTCCGCTTAATCACATACTCCAAATCACCGCTCTGGACCAGGTGGGGGTAAAGCTTGTTGTTTGATTAAGTTCAGGTCATAGTTACCCGAGTTAAAGCCGAGGACGGGGAGTTGGTCCATATAGGTCACGAATCTGTCCCGCACTCGGCGTGTGTAAGACGGTTTCTTCTCGTCGGGATCGATCCGCTCGTCTAAGGCGTCCAGGATGTAAGCATAACGCTCGTGGAGATAGGCGCTACTGATCTCGCTGATGGTGTTGAGGTAGCCATTATATCCCCGACGAGTACCTGGGGATCGCCGGTGGAGATGAAACACACGGGCTGGTCGTAATCCGGTACATTAGAGTTGACGCTGACACTCATGGGGATGTGTTGAGCCGTCCATTCCGTCGAGGTAGTCTCCGCATCGTCCACCGGGTTCACCGGAGCCAAGTACGCCTCAAAGTCATAACACGCTCGGTACGGGAAGATGCCGTCGTCACCGTCCTGGAGTTCGATCCCCATGTCCGCCAACGTTTCGAAAATGGTGGGCTGATTGCGGAAGACACCCCCCGGGTACTTTCGTCGAATGGCGTCGGTGCACGTTTGACCGTGCCGTCGTAACTCCCACAGTGTTCGAAAACTCTTCTGGCACACCTGGCAGGTGAAAGATCGAGCATAACGTCCCATGTCTTTGATATAGCTGAAATGCCGCTGGTACAGGTTTAACCGCAGGGTAGGTGTAGAATAGCGCTCGGCACTGCGGTGAATGAGTTGTGCTGAGTACGACCTGTCCATGGGGATGAGGTGGTAGACTTGAATGTTCACTTGAAACAGGCTTTCCACCGTGTCCAGCGCACTGAGGGGTACTCCGCGGAAATACCTCGGCTCCATCTCCATTTCCTCCAGATACCTGCGGTAATACACCTCAGCCTGGGCGTCGCAGTTTTTGGGGTTGGCCTGGTCTAGATGGACGGCCAGACACCGAAACAAACACAAATAGTCCCTGTAAGGACCATGAGCTCCACCCACCAACGTGTGTAACCCCTTGTTTCCTTTCAGGTAAGAGGGTAACGTCACCCCACCTTTACCGATAGGCTGATGCGGGAGTTTGTGGACGAAAAACAGCACGTTGGTGATGAGGTCGACGGTCCATTTCGTATTGGGGCGTTGTTTTTGGGCCCAGGTAAGCGGGTCTTGGGTGAGGAGATGCTGGGTGTGGAATCCTCGCAGGTCAGCCCGACTCGCCACGCGGTACGGTGCGTCGAGTACTCGGGTGTTGTTGGTGCTCGGGTAATAATACCGCACCTGACCCGTCTCTTTGTGGCGGAGGATATATCCAAAACTGTAATTGATAGTGAAAGTAGTCGGCTGGTCTTCGTAAATCTCGTCTACATAGGCTGGGATAGCACCGAGATCACTCAGTCGGTAATTATAGCAGTCTTGAATTGGTTTGTGGCGATGGAAATACGTCCTGATCGATCGCCAATGCCGCTGGTACAACTCCCGTACGTCACTGTCACCGCTCGGCAAGACAGCCTCGTGAGGGTGTACCGGGTCGGGCTCGAACTGGCTCGTTGGACTTTTTTTCTTTTGTTTTTTCTTTTCTTCTTTCAGCGAGGCATCCCCCGCTAAACTCACTTGAGCTTGACTCGTGCTGGGTTTGTTGTCGTCGGTGGTGGTGGTGGTGGTAGATGAAACAGGTCTCTGTAACATAGAAGGGTGTAGACGTTATAACCTAGGTAAACCCTAGACATACTCTATATACATACTATTGTACATATGTGCATATGTACATATGTTCCGCTAAAAAATTTTATAATACATATAATACATAGGAGCCATTCCGATAGATATTAACCCTGGCATGACACACTGACACACTGACCCATACTATTGGCTGTCGTCTCAAGGATGGTAAATGAGTGCCCGATTTAAATAACAACAAATCATAATTAATTTTCATGGGATATTGTAAATTAAGTGAAATAAAGTCATACAATGTGTTTAAATGAATTGTGACATAAGTTTGCTTTACTCAAATATGAACTAAATAAAATAAATCTATATATATATAGATATATATACTGATACAATTGTTAACTCTGCAAAACCCCTATACAGTTTTGGAACAAAAAAATAAAGAAAGTTACTATATATTACTCTTTCCAGACACGTATTGTCGTTTGACATTTAGAGTTATGCCCCTTATTTCCATTATTCCAACAAAAGTAGTCGCCCCTGCTAAGCGTATTCCATCAGGAGTTATCCCCCTTGTTTACATACATTTGACATCGCACACATTCGTGGATTTCTACTACGAAATACATAAGGAAATATCCTCTAAGCTACTCAGGCTTTCTATCTAGCTTTACTAGAGTTACAAACTATTAAAAGACACAACTATCCTTAAATATATTGAACTAAAACTACTGTTATTTCAATAAGAAATCTAGAGAATACGAAACGTAATATTACGTAATATTAATTAATTGGAAACAACAACAACGTCTGAAGGTGACCGATAGACAACTACTTTATTCGGTAATCTACTAATTAAAATGAAACGTCAATCCGCTAAAAAAAATTTATTTTAATACATAATACATAGGAACCATTCCGATAGATAGCAGCCCTAGCATGACACACTGACACACTGACCCAGTCCCTTTTTATTTTTTTAATACATAAAACATAGGAACCATCCAGATAGGTATTCCCGTTCACCATTGTTCAGGAAACATATCGTTGTCAGCTGTGCTTTGTTTTGACACGTGGTTTTTGTTTGGACACCTGGTTTTTTGTTTTGATCGGCTGCATAGTAATTTTCAGCAATGAAATGCAGCATGTCTTATTGTATACGATCCAGTAAAGAAGTTTTTTTTATACTTTTTTTTCATATACTGTTACAAACATGTAACATGAGATAGCTTTTACTGTCTTAAATTAACTTTCAAGAAGCAAATTACTCCCCCTAATTCATCCCCAGCCTGAAACAAACAAATCATGTACATTTATTGTGCGCATGATTTTTTTTTTGGGGAAACGGACCCTTTTTATCACCAAGTCTGAGATGACCAACGCTGAACGCGGAAAGCAACTACTCATACATGCACATGATTCAATATTGGACTTCAAAGACTATCCCCAAATTCAACATACTCGTCGTTATTTAAAACGAAATAGTATGCAAAGAAATGAAAAGGAAAAAAAAAATCAATGCCCACCAACAAAAATGTCAACTGGCCGATATGAGGCTCGAACCCATGACATTCGCGTTATTAGCCCGACGCTCTGCCGACTGAGCTAACCGGCCATTCATGCAATAGAGTGGCTTTTCAACCTCCATAATCAAGCGGCGTCTGCTGTATCGCGTCTTTCTCTCTTTTTTTTTCGACACACCGACAGCTAAACAATTGATCAGCATTGACCTAGTTTTCGCTGAGGATTAAAATCGCGCATGCTATGTTACTCCGCCATAATTCCTTCAAGAACAGGAACTACATCCCCACATACGTATATCAGGCAGCGGAAGATCAGGTCTCCGTGTTTTGTTTTTTTTTTTCAAAGATAATTTTTAAATAAATTAAAATAAAAAATAAAAAAAGAACTTACCAAGCCGTGTTTCCCACTTTGATGGGTCCGCCAATCCCACAACCGGTAGAAAGACTTCCCACAGTCTTCACAATCCCACACACGTTCTTGTTTGTTGCCATGGCGCTGTTGATGGCGGATCAAATTTTCTCGGCGAAAAAACGCCCGCTCACAGGTCGAGCAGGTGAATCTTTTGTTTGTCTGGGGCTGGTGATGCGTCCGCTGGTGTCGGAGCAAGTTACGCCGCAGGGTAAAGTGCTGGGCACACACCCGGCAAAAATACTTCTCCGTCTTCTTCTTTTTCTCCTTATCGCCGTGCTGTGTTTTTTGATGACGTTGCCAGTTATCACGTCGGGTAAATCCTCGATCGCACACCTCGCAGGTAAATAGCTTCTCCGTCTTCTTCTCCTCCAACGTCTTCTTCTCCATATTAACCTCGAAATCCTCTTGATCCATCGTTGCTTGTTTACTCGGTCGCTCGCTCGCTCGGTCGGTCGGTGTCTTCGGGTGAAGTGATCTGCTACTGCTGCACCTGTCTTTTTGTACCTATCTATGCGGAAATTCACCACACGCTGATTGGTTCGTTTTTTCTTACGTAACCTCTTCTCGCACGCTGATTGGTCCGTTTTGCGGGCCCCCCATTGGGCAGTTTGGGGGCAAATCCGGCTCACCCATTGGTCCGTTTTGGCGCCCGGGAGCTCTTTTCGAGCTGTCCCACTCGACTTTACAAGCCGACGTTTTGCCTCTTTTTTTTCGCTCTTTTTTTCCCTATACTGTTATACTGTACACTATATCACACTCGTCTATACACATACGCCCCGCGGCGTGGAAAAAAAACCCACAACTGAGGGGTGACGTCACACCTACCAGCCCTTCGGGCTGGCAGGTGTGACGTCACCACCACATCACCTCAAAAAACGGCTCCTCTAAAACCTCAAAAAATGGCTCCTCACGGAGACCCCAAACCTACATTCTATACTACTCTCGCGATAGGGTGAACATGTCATGTGGTCCCAAATTTCGTTTTTGGCTAATAATTTCTACACTTCTTCAGATGATGTCCTGTAAACAGTCCTATCTGACGCAGTTTTAGACGCTGATTCCAAAAATGCAATTTTTGCAAAACCTGAAAGCAGAAAGTTGGTATATCTTAAGGTCTAACATCAATCCAAGGCAATTAGAAAACATTTACTTAACCAGCAATGACGTCAGCAAACCAGAAGTACTACATGCCAAAAAATCGCCGTTTTTAAATTGTTTAGAATTGAAAAAAGGTCTACAGCTGGGAATGTTAGACAGATATGCATGAAACTTAGGTAGTTGATAGACCCAGGGATGTGCTCTTACGGGTAAAGATTTGAGTGTCCTCAGTCAGGTGGCCTGGCGGCCATTTTGGGCCAAATCTAAAACATTTAAGTTATTTTATTCAAAATATATTCTCTGATTGCCTTGAAATTTAGCACACGTAACAAGCGTTACCTCAAGACTATTTGGAAGAAAAAATGCACTGTTTATGCTAATTAGGTTTTACATGATACCGGTCTTTTTTAGCTGTACTTATGTGGCAAATTGCGATCAAAAAACGAAAATATGCAGTTTTTTCATTCATATTTGTAGGTGACCTGACAGAAAACTGACATTTCTGTAAAGTTCAAAATTGCTGAGTGGAAGGAAGTGTATCATTACTGTATGGATACTGCCAACCTGTGAGCTGCCTGAATAAATACAGGATATACAAGGCTTCAAAATTTGACAAAAGGCCGATTTTCTATATTTTGTCGCATTTACAAGTGTATGTTATATAATTCATATACACTCTGTTCGTCTCTAGGATGAATGTAGAAGTACTCTAAGTATGTCACCCTACATAGTTTGACATCCTGGTCACGAATCCGATCTTATTGTTTTTCCTGCGATGTATATTTTTGTCGCAAATTGCGATCAAAACGCGAAAAAGCGCAATTTCCCTCATTTTTGCATGTGACGTGAGAGGGTATTGTTACAGCTATAAAGGTGAATACCCTTGTGTGTAAAGGGCTGCACATGTACTGTATGTATGATGACAATCGGGGAACTGTGTCAAAAAACACAGGACATGCACGTTTTTTTAATAATGTCCAAATGCAGATTTACCATATATTTAGTAGATATTAAGGGAGATTTTGGCAAAATTGTCCCTGACGACCTAATTACAGAAGGATTTAAACACTAACCGTCACCCGGGCCTGTGGTATGACGCAGATGTGTCTCGGGCAGTTGAACGGTGAAGATGATTGACGTCGTAAAAGTGGCATTGGGCAGATCACGCCGAGCTTTTAACGCTTACGCGTTCGATTCCAGCTTACCGAAGTTGTCACGTGATTAAAATTTTTTTAAGAAAGCTGCTTGGCGTAGTTCGATGTTCTGATCACGACGCACACGTTTTTCACGATTGCGATTAAATTCCGACCCCGGAATCGCTGCTTTAGCAGCTTCATTTATTGTTAAAATGACCCTAATGTTTGAAAGGTTATAAAGCTACCCATATTACAAATTTTACGATCTGTTTTAACGATCTTCAACGGTAACTGGCGCACAGACGAGGCTGATGTTTTTCTCAAATGTAATTGTTTTGGGCTATTCTAAAATATTTTTGTCAAAATCTCGGGCATCGTCCTTTTAGTCCACACACCGAAATAGTCTTGTTCTAGTGAGTGCAATTTGAGTTGCCATTTGTAAGTATACCGTACAATTACACCTAGCAAAAGGCACCTATATAAGTTTGTCAGTTCACATTCATAAAAGTGTCCATCATAGACTCAGTCAAATATTTAGGATTTAATTCATAAAACAAAAGCCTGTTTCAGAAACAAACATTTCATAGACCTAAGGGAATGAGATATTAGCCACGACATATGATAGGAATAGATATGCCTTTTGTACTGTTTTGACCTTGTCTGTTTCATCGGCTACACATGTTATATAATAAAGTTGAGGCCTCACTTCACTCCGAAGAGGGCCTATCACTGTGAGCAGTCTGGTTTTTGGCATAAGCCACACAGGGACGGTTAGCTTGTTGCAAAGTTTTTTTCTAAACAAATAAAGGTTATTTAGTAGGTGGAGTAAACAAAAAACAAATGTATAGGCCTTTATGGACATTTCTTTTATAGATAAGTTAAATACATTATAAAGAAACGAATGGATATTCACACATTTGTGAATATCGATAGCTTATATCATTTACCAATTGCAACTTTGTGCGTTTTAATGATATCTGTTGTGATTTCATGATTTACGACGGCAACTGTGTGGAGTGAGTGAGTGCTTGTGGTTTAACGTCGTACTCAACAATTTTTCAGTCATATGACGACGAAGGAATCTTTAGGGTGCATATACGTGTGCAATGTGCCTCCTTGTAGCAGGACGGATTTCCACCGCTCTTTTATTTAGTACTGCTTCACTGAGACGACTTACCGAAGGCAAGTAAGCCGCCCCGCCCGAGCCATTATACTGATACGGGTCAACCAGTCGTTGCACTATCCCCTTCATGCTGAACGCCAAGCGAGGAAGTTACAGCTTCCTCTTTTAAAGTCTTAGGTGTGACTCGATCAAGGATTGATCCTGGATCTACCGGTCCCGAAGCGGACGCTCTACCAACGCAACTGTGTGGATGATGCGTGTGTGGGTGTGTGTGGGTGTGTGTGGGTGGGGATGTCGGTGAGTGGAAGGGCACAAATTAACATATATAACAATTTTTAGTGTCTTTTTTATATAGATGTTGGCAATTTACACACGGGGCTTTTCTGTTTTGTATTTCCGGGCATATTCATATTCATATCATATTTTGATCATATTTTGTTACATGAAGGAACATTAAGATATCCCTTTTTTCAGTCAAGGGCACGGTTACTCAAGGAAACGTATGTTTGTACAGCCCGAAAGATGCACTGGTTGCCACGGGCTTTACCTGTAGCATTGGACTGGTGTGTGGAACATGCCCCGAAACCACCGACAACATCACAAAGTGCCTAAAGCCGAATTCTGGTAAGCAGTTCCCTTTCTGTCTAATATTTCCTGTATTTTTAGGCTAACATCCACACGTGATGTCTTCATGTATGTGTTTATGTGACTGGTGTTAAAAACTGTGCTTTTTATGTAATTTTTATTTAACTTACATGACCTCGACCAGATTTAAAAAATTAGGGGCCTAGCGTTCATTAAAAATACCTGCTTTCAGCAAAGATATGTCTTGTCCTGCCTCTCGAGGTTTAGTTATCTACGACCGTTTACATATGGCACTAATATCTGTGTTACACGCATAGTACATCCCTCTGCAACTTAACTTGGCCAGATTGCCTCGTTTTGGAATTTGCCTACCGTGGGATCCCTTTCATTTCGCTAGATCTCAGTGAATAGATCTCCTTCCATCAGTTCAAGAGTGGAAGAGCTACATGTACAGTTGTGTGTCTGCCCCAAAATCCTCGTGACGGCTGCTGGCTTAGTAAAAAGTGGGGAAGTTTCGAGCACTCTCGCTTCATCCCGAGCACTCACTCACTCACTCTATACCTTAACACATTAATCACCTAAATTAATAAATAGATATACAAATATTTCAGTCGTCGTTATGCTATATCACATCACCAAGATCATATCACCAAGTCTTTCTTGTTGTTAAATAAGTTTGCCGTTCGTAGAATATCGCCGTTTGTGAATTTGTGTATCGCTACTTATTTACTTTGGAATACCCATTGCCATACAAAGCGATATTCACCCCCACATACCCTTTACCTCCCGCTTGAAATACAAAACACCAAATCAAATAACTGAATGAATAAATAAATGCTAACTTTGCCTTACCGTACTGTCATTTCGCAGGATCAGCTGTCACTCCGACCTTGTTCCACCTTGTTACCGCCATCTGTATGGCTCTCTTCGGACGACAGACGATGTAGATGATGAAGTTAGACTTGCTGTCAAAAACATTCATGAATGTATAAACTTTAATTTTATAGACCATTTTAAAAGCCTCAACTTTATTTGATGTTGTTTTCTTTTTAATTCGTTTTTTGCTTGGTTGAAGACATGTTTATGTACTTTTTTACGATGTAAGTTGACGTGACGTAAAAATTACGTGGTTAATTTATTTGATTTCGCACCCCATGGCGTTAAGTATTGTGCCTGCATGTTAACACGTGCTACCAAATCTCACTCACTTTCTATCTGTGTAAACAATCTCCCCTGCTACAGATATAACTGATTTATATATCTGCTTATATAGCGGGGAGCGTTAACAGTGACGTCACAGCTGTCACGTGACACTAGCAAGTGGTTTCAAAGTGTCATCTAAAGGATTTATCCAATTTTTTACACATACTATATACAGATATGCTTACGAGTTATGGTTTTGCCTGAAAGGTTAGGATACATGAAATACTCGTATAGAAAGGTACATATCTTTTTTCCATGGGGCTATTTAAAATTTGATCAATGAAGCTTGTTTGGTTTTAATATGTAAATGCGATTTAATGTGTATATGAAGCGAGATAAACAGCGCGTGATTCAAGCGGTCGCAAAGACAAATTTAACAGGATTGAAAATCAACGATATGGGAATGGTACACAGCAGAAGGAGCTCGTTATTTTCTGCGATCATATGGCTGCACATTTAACAGAGCTGCGTATCCACGAAACTGTAGCAGTACACCTGTAGCAGAGACGATTGTGTACAGTCACACAATGGAGATTGACATTTGACATCATCTGAATATGAACAAGGTTGCAGTGGTACACAAATCAACACTTTTATGGCTGCATTCACATTTAGAATACTGTGACAGTTAACACCATTTTACTGTTGTGTTATTTTTCGCATACATCGTGTAGAAAATACAAGTTTTATTTCCCATGTCCAAATCTGTGTGATATTTAGCGTCAGTAGAAACACCGTGTGTAATGTATGTTTATCTAAAAATAAATGAAACCTTGTCTAATTATTGAATGCGTATGAAGCAGGAATATTATCGGTTTGTTAAAGGTCAAAAACTTTTTTTCCACATACCACCCATGAGGTATTGCCTTTGTTTCACAAGTAAAAGTGTCCGGGAAGAATTACCCAGGTTTTAAATCCGCTGTTGTTTAGACAATGCAACTCTCGAACTAGACCGTCAAGATGGCGGCATGGCTAGACGCAATTTTACCTTTGCCCTGAATAACAGCGGGATCAAAATACAAGCAATGGTCTGCTGAAATCATTTTTGGTTCTCATATATTCTCGTGTTTCACAGACTCTTTCCTCAGCAAAAATTTCATAATGTAACCGGTCAGACCGCCATCTTGAATGTTTATCTTGACTGCCAGTAAGTCTTATCGCTGGAGAGAAACTTGTCAGTTATATGATTTACCCTTTAGGCTCTGATAAATTGGAGTGTCCCAAACAATTAGAGTTAGCGCAATAGCGCTAATATTATCAACTTGTGATTTTTAAAAATGAAGATAAAATATGTAAAATAAAAAACAATTCGAGCGGAGGCAGTTTTGGTCAACTCGAGACCTGAAAATGTTTTATATTGATCGACCTAGTGCTATATGTATCCCCATTAGTGTTTTCAAGAAAATGGCTTGTTGGATGGGGACTCGTTTATATTAACTGAACACATCTAACGAATCATCAGATTAAGTGGACGATATGTACTCAAATGATAACAGGAAAGGTGGAGGCAATATCCAGTGTGCAGATCTAAGATTGGCTGATCCTTCTCTTTAGCTCCCGATAAAACGCTGATGAATGTACAAGTTTCCTCAGCATTTCGTTCGGCCATAAATCGTGTATAGCTGGATGGTATCAACGATTTTGTACAGTATTTCAATAAATAAAAGTCATTAACATTTTCATACACAATGTCTTATCTTGTTTTTATTTTTAATTGACAAATCTGTACTGATATTGCCCTTTTGTAAATTTACTTACTTATTTGATTGGAGTTATTTCACCATTAGGGTGAAAAAAAAACAGTCAGAGCTCAGTAGGGGTGGGGAAGGCATTTTGTAAAATACCCTCATAATATTGAGTGTAATGCAATATAAGAAAAGATCTACAGCATAGAGAGTAAAACCAAAGCAGAGACGACCTAGTAATATGTATAAAGCATAGAGAGTAAAACCAGAGTAGTGACGACAGTACGAATTACTCCAAACAATGTACTACAAGATATTTTACTTACAGTTACATAGCAGGCGCTGGTATGCTGCAACCAAAAATGTTACGAGTTGGAATCCAACTCTGGCTTAGTCTAGCGGGTTAACAGACACATGTCAAAAAGAGGTGGTTTACCCTGAGCGCTATTGGTTTTTACCATCGATTACTCTGACCGTCATTTTAAAAGTGAACACGAGAACATAACTGGTGTGGGTGTATCTCAAAATAAGACATCATTTCTGGTGTCTTTGGGCCTGGCCGTTGAGTAAGGCAGCATTCAGATTTAAGTAAAGTATCAAATCGATCTTTATAGTATTTTCTTGGTACTTCGTATGAGAATTTGCTCAAGTTCTTGTTCTCCAGCTGTCAGTATAACTGGCCTACATAAATGACTGGTGTCTGGTGTTTGGCTTTCGTCGTTTCAAGAGGCATCCTTTATAGATGTTTGTATTGAGGCCACTCTGTTTTACGGTGCCAACGTCGTGATCTGGGCGATCTCAAACGAGACAGAAGGTGGCGTGAAAATAAAGTAAAATAACATTTATTTATGTGATTGGTGTTTTACGCCATACTCAAGAATATTTCGCTCATACGACGGCGGTACGAATTAAAGAATGTAAATGGTATTACCTCTTTTCTATGCTACTAATCCAGGACAGGTCATGGGTTGGGCTGGTTTTAATCCGCTTCCTTTATACACAAACGGAATGAGAGAAGACTTGTGGCGATGTAAATTGGAAAGGATTCGCTATCATGGCATATAGGAGTCGTGCCGTATGAAGTGAAATCACCGAAACGGTTTACTGGGAACATATCATGGAATTCTTATGGAAACTCATGGAATTATGGTTCACACCTGATTCGAAGTTAAAATAATAATTACAGGTACAATTCCCCACCCCCCCCCCCCCACCCCCCACACCCACCCACCATACACACACAAAATGACATTGTCAGCACTTGAAAAACTTGAAGCTGAAAACACCTTTACTTTGTTTTATATTCAGATTTCTGTTCTATAAATTTGACTGAATGCAGGCCCTTAAGGAGCCTCATGTGAACATGTGCCGCCACTCTCAGGCCCTTAAGGACCCTCATGTGAACGTGTGCCGCCACTTTCAGGCCCTTAAGGAGCCTCATGTGAACGTGTGCTGCCACCCTCAGGCCTTTAAGGAGCCTCATGTGAACGTGTGCTGCCACTCTCAGGCACTTAAGGAGCCTCATGTGAACGTGTGCTGCCACTCTCAGGCACTTAAGGAGCCTCATGTGAACGTGTGCTGCTACTCTCAGGCCCTTAAAAGTCTTATGTGAACGTGTGCTGCCACTCTCAGGCCCTTAAGAAGTCTTATGTCAACGTGTGCTGCCACTCAAATCACACAACTTTTTCGACATCTTTACGCTCATTTCAGAATAAAATAGTTAGTGCACGAAAAAGCGAAGCGAAAAATAAATACCTGTGTAAAGTTATTTTTAATTTTTTTGATTAACAACTAATGGCAGGATGGTTTATAGAACTCACCTGTCAGTACAAACGCTTGATTGCAATTAATTCAGTAAGCAAATTACTGGGTATAAAACACTACAGAGATAGTGAAGTAATGCACATGCACTGTTTTATTTAAAATGTAAAAAAAATTACAGAATAGAAAGTAAAAAATTAGAAGTGGACACCTTGTGATATGTGACAAGTGATTGTATGGTAGAAAATTACACGCCCCTACCACAATGGCTTCAGTTGAATTAGGTAAAAAATAAACTCAAGCAATTATATGAACAGTTAGAATAAAGCTGTGACTGATGTAAACTGATGGGAAGTCTTTGGCACCTGCCTACGATTGGCGCCACATGTAGGGCTGTGTAAGTTGCTATACTCCAAGCAATTATATGAACAGTTAGAATAAAGCTGTGACTGATGTAAAGTGACCGGACGTCCTTGGCACCAGCCTATGATTGGCGCCACATGTAGGGCTGTGTAAGTTGCTATACTCCAAGCAATTATATGAAAAGTTCGAATAAAGCTGTGACTGATGTAAACTGACGGGACGTCCTTGGCACCAGCCTACGATTGGCGCCACATGTAGGGCTGTGTATATTGGTATACTCCAAGTAATTATATGAACAGTTAGAATAAAGCTGTGACTGATGTAAACTGACGGGACGTCCTTGGCATCAGCCTACGATTGGCGCCACATGTAGGGCTGTGTAAGTTGCTATACTCCGAGCATTTATTTGAACAGTTAGAATAAAGTCGTGTAAATTGTGAAAAATCCTGATTTCACCGCTTACCTGTGTTCATTTACCAACTAACGCGCCATCTTGATTGCTCTTGTATTACACGTTATGCTGTCATCTTTTGTACACGGCCCAGTTGATTACAGATGTACTGAAATATAAAATTAACTGAAAACAGTTAGAAGAAAACCTCTGTGTTTTGCTATTGCAAATCTAACATATGTAAATACAATATTGGGAGAAATTATGACAACTACAAGTTATGCCATTATAGTCACTCTGTTTTGATTATTAAGTGATAAATCTGGATGAAATTAAGACAAAAATATCAATAAAAAAGGTAAATAAATCTTTATTTTCACAATTATTATTATTCCAGGTCTGAGATACCAGCGTAAAAGTTCCAATGCATGTAAGCAAGGCTAACGTCAAACGACAAAACAATTACTTTTGGAACCAATGAGTTGAAACTGGAAACATCTAACAAATAAGTGTTACAAATTAAAAAACATCGTATTCTGCAAACTAGTCCTCGTTATACGTATACCACGCAATCCTCATTTCCCAGATCAGACGACCATTCAGTAAGCAGGTTTCGCTATTCGACCTCCCAACAACGGAGTAATGTCCCTTTGCGTAATGACGTCGTCTCTTTACTGCATGATATGGTTAACCTGCACGTTTTATCATTTGGTGATATTTATTTATTTGTTTATTTACGTATTTGTTGCGTGTTTCAAACCGATACTCTAGCATTATACACGATTTGAATATTGTCTGTTAGAGAAGAACTGCAAAGACAAATAAACATTAGGTATTACCACGACCACGGTAAACCCGGCGGAATATTGTAAAAAAAATTGCTTACCCCGAATTTCAAGTTTCTGGTGCACTGCAGGCATCAGGTGTCCATTCATCAAAATTATCAGTAAATACTTATTGCTGAATCAGAATGCTTACTTTATGGTTCCAAGACCAGACATTGATATAGATGTAGTACTTGTTCATATTAGAATTACGTAGCGCCCAATAACAAATCTTGACTCAAAATCGGCGTTTTGAATCGGCTCACAGTCATATTATAATCTAGGGATCTAAAGTACCTAGGACACACGCGTGTGTTTTGTGTTTGTTTTCCCCTCTGTGGTCCAGAAGCTTCCGAATGTGGCATTTTAAGTGTTTAGGTCATGTAAAAATATTCAAGTACCTTTACGACTTGATGCAGGGAAGTTTTGTGTTAACCGAACAAAGGAGTCCGCACATCAATCCATATATGCACGTGCTGCTGTCATGGCGACCAATCATGTTCTGGCTAGCTGTGATCGGTGTGCAAATAGTAGACGCTGACAAGACATTGTGAAGAAATGAACACTTGTCTGCAGTTCGATGAGCCATGTCTGCTACTTTGCATAAAAAAACAAATACTGTTATTTTTAGATTTCAGTAGATCTATGCGAAATATTAAAAAAATTGTAAACTGTCAGTTGCGCTTAACAGAGCAGATATTTGCGATGTTTTTCAGAACAGAAGAAACAACGTCAGTATTTTTTTTTGTGTCCATTCATGAAGAAAAAAGGACGTTTCGGGTGGAAAACACAGCGTCTGTCACTTGGCTAACCCCCTTGGACGCAATGATACTTGCATGATCTACAACATTAGCTGGAAGTTGTGACATCACGTGAGAGATTAACTTGCATATGTGTCCCAAGTCCTAAATGGGACATTACGTGGGAGTTTTGTTGTACAGTTCTTCGCCTTAATGTCACATGATTAAATCCACATCCTGATATTATGGAGGGATATTAAGATATTAAGATATTAAGGATGTATATGGCCAATGTGACTGAAGATCACGCACGGTCGGAGAGTTCCATTATAACAGCTAACGTGGAAACCTGGCTCTTTTCACAGGGACAATAAGTGATCATCAGTGATAAAGATAAGACACAACTGATCTTGTCCACACGACGTCATCCCTAGTGAAAAGGCTACTTCTAGAAAGTTTAGGCTATAGTTCCAGCAGCTGTGCTAGACACCTTTGAATGAGACAACCCACGTTGTGTAGAAATCTTGCCTGTTGGCAGTTCTGTAATTAACAATTTCATACCAGCTTTATTCCTGCTATAGTTTTATAATATACATTCACTCGCTTTAATATACATTGACCCGCTTTAATATACATTCACTTGCTAAACAAAATTTAAAGGGTATACATCACTATTAAAACAATTGAAAGGATAAACGATATGCAGTAGTATGCAAATGTTATATATTTTGCATTGTGCTGTTTGTTGTAGTACGTTGTATGTCCTACTTAATTCACAGTAATGAATGTACCTTAACAGTAATTGTAGGTAAACATCAATGCGTAAGCCAACGATCACTTTTCAATATAACCTGTAGCAAACTTTCCGTGAGCCTCAGGTGGAATAACGCACCAGTGAAATGAGGTTTACTCTTAAGCAAATAAAGTTCCGCCATAGAAGAAAAGTACTGAGCTTTCAGATAAGTGATGTTGTCTTGGTGACAAG
This sequence comes from Liolophura sinensis, assembly GCF_032854445.1. NCBI lineage: Eukaryota > Metazoa > Mollusca > Polyplacophora > Chitonida > Chitonidae > Liolophura > Liolophura sinensis. The sequence continues at coordinate 30,201,088 of NC_088306.1, forward strand.
GGTAAACAAATTTGACCTTCCCTTAGGAAGGCTTATACCACGATTGCCACACGCGAGGTGGATTTAGAAAGGACGACACTAGGAGTTGGGATTCGGTCTTATATGCGAGTATACTAGTAAATAAGGTAAGTGAAGCGTTCATTAAGTTTGTTGCTTATGTGAACATTTCAACTTTAGCCACAGAATTGATTGGCTGTTCTGTACATACACTCATCATGTGCGTATGCAGATAAACTGGACTGTTTTCGTCCGTTTCATGTCAACATTTCGTTTCTAGACAATTTAGGGTAATGTATATAACGTATATCTGTGCTATTACTATAGCCAGCTCTAACATCATCTGCATTAAGATGCAGAGATAAAGGTAGGAGGGATTACATTTACTTGCTAATGCACAATATACAGGCATGCATTATAAAATCAACCTAGCTGCGGTTTAGACAAACATGTTAGAACCGGCTTCGTGCACATTTGGAAGGGGAAGGGTTAAATACTTCACATGTCGTCCACATGTACACATCCCGTATCGATTAGATAAAATTACTAGAAATAAACGTGATATTTTATAGTTAGATATAATAGGCCTAACATAAACCGCTTCCAAAGTGGTTTCGTTCTTCCTGGCTTTATTTGTCTGTGTCCTGCACTGCTTGGCCTTTGGACAAACATTAGTTTGGCAAACATAATTTTGGTAGTGATGTCAATTTGGATCCGAATTCAAGAAGTTTTGGAACGGTTCTTCGCCAAAACAGGGTAACTTCCCATTGTAGTGCAGTAATTTGAGTCATGTCAAAGTTTTAGGCTCTCGTGATGTCGTGTGGTTTATTCGATTGGTGTTGAACGCCATATTGAAACATTTTTTATCTGCACCGGAGGTCACGTTCACAAAGTGTCTCAGGGTACAATGTAACCCACTGCCCTTCGCCAGGCACTGTACCAAACAAACACACAGAAGACAAAATCAGCGAGACAGTTATATAAGAACATTGACTATGTCCAAAGCTCCAAGGATAACCCCTTTCTTCGATTTGTGTTTCATTTTATTCGTACTTCACATATGCTTATCTTTATTAGTTTATTTCGAAGAGCGCTGTTTACGTAAAGCGTCCACGAAATGCCAGTAGGCTTTATGTGTTATGCATATGCCTTCGGTGTAAAGAAGGAAATAAAGATAAAAAGCACTCAGAGAGCGCAAACCTCAGTTACAGCGAAGTGTATGAAGCCCCCACTACGGACAAGGGGACAATACTCTCCACGTTTGTCCTATCTCACAATTGTGAAGAGAACACAATTGTTTAAGGTGGACATGACTTGGCCAGGCTACTGGGGTAAGAGTTAATCTGATATCCATTGTCAACGTCCACATGTATTCTGATTCCATTGTCAACGCCCACATGTATTCTGATTCCATTGTCAACACCCACATGTATTCTGATTCCATTGTCAACGCCCACATGTATTCTGATTCCATTGTCAACGCCCACATGTATTCTGATTCCATTGTCAA